>NW_026775317.1:0-130588 GCF_030867095.1 Alligator mississippiensis | reverse complement strand
TCCCGGAAACGGAGGCCCGTTTTTTTGGTTCCTACCCCCGTTTTTTGGTTCCTACCCCCGGTGCCGCGTTTAAATGGGTCCCCCCGGAAAACGGGGGCCCGTTTTTTTGGTTCCTACCCCGTTTTTTGGTTCCAACCCCCGGTGTCGCGCTTAAGTGGGTCCCCCCGGAAACGGGGGCCTGTTTTTTGGATTCTACCCCCGGTGTCGCACTTAAATGGCTCCCCTCGGAAACGGGGGCCCGTTTTTTTGGTTCCTACCCCCGTTTATTGGTTCCTACCCCCGGTATCGCGCTTAAATGGGTCCCCCCGGAAACAGGGGCCCGTTTTTTTGTTTCCTACCACCGTTTTTTTGGTTCCTACCCCCGGTGTCGCGCTTAAATGGGTCCCCCCGGAAACGGGGGCCCGTTTTTTTGGTTCCTACCCCCGTTTATTGGTTCCTACCCTCGGTGTCGTGCTTAAATGGGTCCCCCCGGAAACCGGGGCATGTTTTTTTGGTTCCTACCCCGGTATCGCGCTCAAATGGGTCCCCCCGGAAACGGGGGGCCCGTTTTTTTTGGTTCCTAACCCCGGTGTCGCGCTTAAATGGGTCCCCCCGGAAACGAGGGCCTGTTTTTTGGTTCCTACCCCCGGTGTCGCGCTTAAATGGGTCCCCCGGAAACGGGGGCCCGTTTTTTTGGTTCCTACCCCTGTTTTTTGGTTCCTACACCTGGTGTCGCGCTTAAATGGGTCCCCCCGGAAACAGAGGCCCGTTATTTGGTTCCTACCCCCGTTTTTTGGTTCTTACCCCCGGTGTCGCGCTTAAATGGGTCCCCCCGGAAACGGGGGCCCGTTTTTTTTTGTTCCTACCCCCGTTTATTGGTTCCTACCTCCGGTGTCGCGCTTAAATGGGTCCCCCCGGAAATGGGGGCCCGTTTTTTTTGGTTCCTACCCCCGTTTTTTGGTTCCTACCCCCGGTGTCGCGCTTAAATGAGTCCCCCCGGAAACGGGGGGCCTGTTTTTTGGTTCCTACCCCGGTGTCGCGCTTAAATGGTTCCCCCCGGAAACGGGGGCCCGTTTTTTTTGGTTCCTACCCCCGTTTTTTGGTTCCTACCCGGTGTTGCGCTTAAATGGGTCCCCTCGGAAATGGGGCCCGTTTTTTTGGTTCCTACCCCCGTTTTTTGGTTCCTACCCCCGGTGCGGGTTTAAATGGGTCCCCCCGGAAACGGGGGCCCGTTTCTTTGGTTCCTACCCCCGTTTTTTGGTTCCTACCCCCGGTGTCGCGCTTAAATGGGTCCCCCCGGAAACGGAGGCCCCGTTTTTTTTGGTTCCTACCCCCGTTTTTTGGTTCCTACCCCCGGTGTCGCGCTTAAATGCGTCCCCCCGGAAACGGGGCCCGTTTTTTTGGTTCCTACCCCTGTTTTTTGGTTCCTACCCCCGGGTGTCGCGCTTAAATGGGTCCCCCCAGAAACGGGGCCCGTTTTTTGGTTCCTACCCCCGTTTTTTGGTTCCTACCCCCGGTGTCGTGCTTAAATGGGTCCCCCGGAAACGGGAGGCCCGTTTTTTTGGTTCCTACCCCTTTTTTGGTTCCTACCCCCGGTGTCGCGCTTAAATGGGTCCCTCCGGAAACGAGGGCCTGTTTTTTGGTTCCTACCCCGGTGTCGCACTTAAATGGTTCCCCCCGGAAACGGGGGCCCGTTTTTTTGGTTCCTACCCCCGTTTTTTGATTCCTACACCCGGTGTCGCGCTTAAATGGGTCCCCCGGAAACTGGGCCCGTTTTTTTTGGTTCCTACCCCCTTTTTTGGTTCCTACCCCCGGTGTCGCGCTTAAATGGGTCCCTCCAGAAACGAGGGCCTGTTTTTTGGTTCCTACCCCGGTGTCGCGCTTAAATGGTTCCCCCCGGAAACGGGGGCCCGTTTTTTTGGTTCCTACCCCCGTTTTTGTTTCCTACACCCGGTGTCGCGCTTAAATGGGTCCCCCGGAAACTGAGGCCCGTTTTTTTGGTTCCTAACCCGTTTTTTGGTTCCTACCCCCGTCTCGCGCTTAAATGGGTCCCCCTCTGTAACGGGGGCCCGTTTTTTTGGTTCCTACCACTGTTTTTTTGGTTCCTATCAGCGGTGTCACGCTTAAATGGGTCCCCCCGGAAACGGGGGCCCGTTTTTTTGGTTCCTACCCCCGTTTTTTGTTTCCTACCCCCGGTGTCGCACTTAAATGGGTCCCCTGGAAACGGGGACCTGTTTTTTGTTTCCTACCCCCGGTGTCGCGCTTATATGGTTCCCCCCGGAAACGGGGGCCCGTTTTTTTGGTTCCTACCACTGTTTTTTGGTTCCTACCACCGGTGTCGCGCTTAAATGGTTCCCCCTGGAAACGGGGGCCCGTTTTTTCGGTTCCTACCCCCGTTTTTTGGTTCCTACCCCCGGTGTCGCGCTTAAATGGCTCCCCCGGAAACGGGGGCCCGTTTTTTTTGGTTCCTACCCCCATTTTTTGGTTCCACCCCCGGTGTCGCGCTTAAATGGGTTCCCCCCGGAAACGGGGGCCCGTTTTTTTCGGTTCCTACCCCCTTTTTTTCGTTCCTACCCCCGGTGCCGCGCTTAAATCGGTTGCCACGGAAACGGGGTCCCGTTTTTTTGGTTCCTACCCCCGTTTATTGGTTCCTACCCCCAGTGTCGCGCTTATATGTGTCCCCCCTGAAACCGGGGCATGTTTTTTGGTTCCTACCCCCGGTGTCGCGCTTAAATGGGTCCCCCGGAAACGGGGGCCCGTTTTTTTGGTTACTACCCCTGTTTTTTGGTTCCTACCCCCCGGTGTCGCGCTTAAATGGGTCCCCCCGGAAACGAGGGCCTGTTTTTTTGGTTCCTACCCCCGGTGTCGCGCTTAAATGGGTCCCCCCGGAAACGGGGGCCCATTTTTTTGGTTCCTACCCCCGTTTTTTGGTTCCTACCCCGGTGTCGCGCTTAAATGGGTCCCCCCGGAAACAGAGGCCCGTTTTTTGGTTCCTACCCCCGTTTTTTGGTTCTTACCCCAGTGTCGCGCTTAAATGGGTTCCCCCGGAAACGGGGGCCCGTTTTTTTGGTTTCTACCCCGTTTATTGGTTCCTACCCTCGGTGTGATGCTTAAATGGGTCCCCCCGGAAACCGGGGCATGTTTTTTGGTTCCTACCCCCGGTGCCGCGCTCAAATGGGTCCCCCCGGAAACGGGGGCCGGTTTTTTTTGGTTCCTACCCCCGTTTTTTGGTTCCTACCCCCGGTGTCGCGCTTAAATGGGTCCCCCCGGAAACGAGGGCCTGTTTTTTTGGTTCCTACCCCCGGTGTCGCGCTTAAATGGTCCCCCCGGAAACAGAGGCCCGTTTTTTGGTTCCTACCCCCGTTTTTTGGTTCTTACCCCCGGTGTCGCGCTTAAATGGGTCCCCCCGGAAACGGGGGCCCGTTTTTTTTGTTCCTACCCCCGTTTATTGGTTCCTACCTCCGGTGTCGCGCTTAAATGGGTCCCCCCGGAAATGGGGGCCCGTTTTTTTTGGTTCCTACCCCGTTTTTTGGTTCCTACCCCCGGTGTCGCGCTTAAATGAGTCCCCCGGAAACGGGGGCCTGTTTTTTGGTTCCTACCCCGGTGTCGCGCTTAAATGGTTCCCCCCGGAAACGGGGGCCCGTTTTTTTGGTTCCTACCCCCGGTTTTTGGTTCCTACCCCCGGTGTTGCGCTTAAATGGGTCCCCTCGGAAATGGGGCCCGTTTTTTTTGGTTCCTACCCCCGTTTTTTGGTTCTACCCCCGGTGCCGGGTTTTAAATGGGTCCCCCCGGAAACGGGGACCCGTTTCTTTGGTTCCTACCCCCGTTTTTTGGTTCCTACCCCCGGTGTCGCGCTTAAATGGGTCCCCCCGGAAACGGAGGCCCGTTTTTTTTGGTTCCTACCCCCGTTTTTTGGTTCCTACCCCCGGTGTCGCGCTTAAATGGGTCCCTCCGGAAACGAGGGCCTGTTTTTTGGTTCCTACCCCGGTGTCGCGCTTAAATGGTTCCCCCCGGAAACGGGGGCCCGTTTTTTTGGTTCCTACCCCGTTTTTTGTTTCCTACACCCGGTGTCGCGCTTTAAATGGGTCCCCCCGGAAACTGGGGCCCGTTTTTTTGGTTCCTAACCCCGTTTTTTGGTTCCTACCCCCGGTCTCGCGCTTAAATGGGTCCCCCCTGTAACGGGGGCCCGTTTTTTTTGGTTCCTACCACTGTTTTTTGGTTCCTATCACCGGTGTCACGCTTAAATGGGTCCCCCCGGAAACGGGGGCCCGTTTTTTTGTTCCTACCCCCGTTTTTTGGTTCCTACCCCCGTGTCGCGCTTAAATGGGTCCCCCCGGAAACGGGGGCCCGTTTTTTTGGTTCCTACCCCCATTTTTTGGTCCACCCCCGGTGTCGCGCTTAAATGGGTTCCCCCCAGAAACGGGGGCCCGTTTTTTCGGTTCCTACCCCCGTTTTTCGTTCCTACCCCCCGTGCCGCGCTTAAATCGGTCGCCACGAAACGGGGGCCCGTTTTTTTGGTTCCTACCCCCGTTTATTGGTTCCTACCCCCAGTGTCGCGCTTATATGTGTCCCCCCGGAAACCGGGGCATGTTTTTTGGTTCCTACCCCCGGTGTCGCGCTTAAATGGGTCCCCCCGGAAACGGGGGCCTGTTTTTTGGTTCCTACCCCCGGTGTCGCGCTTAAATGGTTCCCCCCGGAAACGGGGGCCCGTTTTTTTGGTTCCTACCCCCGTTTTTTGGTTCCTACCCCGGTGTCGCGCTTAAATGGGTCCCCTCGGAAATGGGGCCCGTTTTTTTGGTTCCTACCCCCGTTTTTTGGTTCCTACCCCCGGTGCCGGGTTTAAATGGGTCCCCCCGGAAACGGGGGCCCGTTTCTTTGGTTCCTACCCCCGTTTTTTGGTTCCTACCCCCGGTGTCGCGCTTAAATGGGTCCCCCCGGAAACGGAGGCCCGTTTTTTTGGTTCCTACCCTCGTTTTTTTGGTTCCTACCCCCGGTGTCGCGCTTAAATGGGTCCCCCCGGAAACGGGGGCCCGTTTTTTTTGGTTCCTACCCCTGTTTTTTGGTTCCTACCCCCGGTGTCGCGGCTTAAATGGGTCCCCCCCAGAAACGGGGGCCCGTTTTTTTGGTTTACTCACCTACACCCCCCGTTTTTTGGTTCCTAGCCCCGGTGTCGCGCTTAAATGGGTCCCCCCGGAAACGGGTGCCCGTTTTTTTGGTTCCTACCCCCTTTTTTGGTTCCTACCCCCGGTGTCGCGCTTAAATGGGTCCCTCTGGAAACGAGGGCCTGTTTTTTGGTTCCTACCCCCGGTGTCGCGCTTAAATGGTTCCCCCCGGAAACGGGGGCCCGTTTTTTTGGTTCCTACCCCCGTTTTTTGTTTCCTACACCCGGTGTCGCGCTTAAATGGGTCCCCCCGGAAACTGGGGCCCTTTTTTTGGTTCCTAACCCCGTTTTTTGGTTCCTACCCCCGGTCTCGCTCTTAAATGGGTCCCCCCTGTAACGGGGGCCCGTTTTTTTGGTTCCTACCACTGTTTTTTGGTTCCTATCAGCGGTGTCACGCTTAAATGGGTCCCCCCGGAAACGGGGGCCCGTTTTTTTGGTTCCTACCCCCGTTTTTTGTTTCCTACCCCTGGTGTCGCACTTAAATGGGTCCCCCTGGAAACGGGGGCCTGTTTTTTGTTTCCTACCCCCGGTGTCGCGCTTATATGGTTCCCCCCGGAAACGGGGGCCCGTTTTTTTGGTTCCTACCACTGTTTTTTGGTTCCTACCACCGGTGTCGCGCTTAAATGGTTCCCCCTGGAAACGGGGGCCCGTTTTTTCGGTTCCTACCCCCGTTTTTTGGTTCCCACCCCCGGTGTCGCGCTTAAATGGGTCCCCCCGGAAACGGGGGCCCGTTTTTTTGGTTCCTACCCCCATTTTTTGGTTCCACCCCCGGTGTCGCGCTTAAATGGGTTCCCCCCGGTAACGGGGGCCCGTTTTTTCGGTTCCTACCCCCGTTTTTTCGTTCCTACCCCCGGTGCCGCGCTTAAATGGGTCGCCACGGAAATGGGGGCCCGTTTTTTTGGTTCCTACCCCCGTTTATTGGTTCCTACCCCCAGTGTCGCGCTTATATGTGTCCCCCCGGAAACCGGGGCATGTTTTTTAGTTCCTACCCCCGGTGTCGCGCTTAAATGGGTCCCCCCGGAAACGGGGGCCCGTTTTTTTGGTTCCTACCCCTGTTTTTTGGTTCCTACCCCCGGTGTCGCGCTTAAATGGGTCCCCCCGGAAACGAGGGCCTGTTTTTTGGTTCCTACCCCCGGTGTCGCGCTTAAATGGGTCCCCCCGGAAACGGGGGCCCATTTTTTTGGTTCCTACCCCCGTTTTTTGGTTCCTACCCCCGGTGTCGCGCTTAAATGGGTCCCCCCGGAAACAGAGGCCCGTTTTTTGGTTCCTACCCCCGTTTTTTGGTTCTTACCCCCAGTGTCGCGCTTAAATGGGTCCCCCCGGAAACGGGGGCCCGTTTTTTTGGTTCCTACCCCCGTTTATTGGTTCCTACCCTCGGTGTCGTGCTTAAATGGGTCCCCCCGGAAACCGGGGCATGTTTTTTGGTTCCTACCCCCGGTGTCGCGCTCAAATGGGTCCCCCCGGAAACGGGGGCCCGTTTTTTTGGTTCCTACCCCCGTTTTTTGGTTCCTACCCCCGGTGTCGCGCTTAAATGGGTCCCCCCGGAAACGAGGGCCTGTTTTTTGGTTCCTACCCCCGGTGTCGCGCTTAAATGGGTCCCCCCGGAAACGGGGGCCCGTTTTTTTGGTTCGTACCCCTGTTTTTTGGTTCCTACCCCCGGTGTCGCGCTTAAATGGGTCCCCCCGGAAACAGAGGCCCGTTTTTTGGTTCCTACCCCCGTTTTTTGGTTCTTACCCCCGGTGTCGCGCTTAAATGGGTCCCCCCGGAAACGGGGGCCCGTTTTTTTTGTTCCTACCCCCGTTTATTGGTTCCTACCTCCGGTGTCGCGCTTAAATGGGTCCCCCCGGAAATGGGGGCCCGTTTTTTTGGTTCCTACCCCCGTTTTTTGGTTCCTACCCCCGGTGTCGCGCTTAAATGAGTCCCCCCGGAAACGGGGGCCTGTTTTTTGGTTCCTACCCCCGGTGTCGCGCTTAAATGGTTCCCCCCGGAAACGGGGGCCCGTTTTTTTGGTTCCTACCCCCGGTTTTTGGTTCCTACCCCCGGTGTCGCGCTTAAATGGGTCCCCCCGGAAACGGGGGCCCGTTTTTTTGGTTCCTACCCCCGTTTTTTGGTTCCTACCCCGGTGTTGCGCTTAAATGGGTCCCCTCGGAAATGGGGCCCGTTTTTTTGGTTCCTACCCCCGTTTTTTGGTTCCTACCCCCGGTGCCGGGTTTAAATGGGTCCCCCCGGAAACGGGGGCCCGTTTCTTTGGTTCCTACCCCCGTTTTTTGGTTCCTACCCCCGGTGTCGCGCTTAAATGGGTCCCCCCGGAAACGGAGGCCCGTTTTTTTGGTTCCTACCCCCGTTTTTTGGTTCCTACCCCCGGTGTCGCGCTTAAATGCGTCCCCCCGGAAACGGGGGCCCGTTTTTTTGGTTCCTGCCCCTGTTTTTTGGTTCCTACCCCTGGTGTCGCGCTTAAATGGGTCCCCCCGGAAACGGGGGCCCGTTTTTTTGGTTCCTACCCCCTTTTTTGGTTCCTACCCCCGGTGTCGCGCTTAAATGGGTTCCTCCGGAAACGAGGGCCTGTTTTTTGGTTCCTACCCCCGGTGTCGCACTTAAATGGTTCCCCCCGGAAACGGGGGCCCGTTTTTTTGGTTCCTACCCCCGTTTTTTGATTCCTACACCCGGTGTCGCGCTTAAATGGGTCCCCCCGGAAACTGGGGCCCGTTTTTTTGGTTCCTACCCCCGTTTTTTGGTTCCTACCCCCGGTGTCGCGCTTAAATGGGTCCCCCCGGAAACGGGGGCCGGTTTTTTTGGTTCCTACCCCCGTTTTTTGGTTCCTACCCCCAGTGTCGAGCTTAAATGGGTCCCCCTGGAAACGGGGGCCCGTTTTTTTGGTTCCTACCCCTGTTTTTTAGTTCCTACCCCCGGTGCCGCGTTTAAATGGGTACCCCCGGAAACGGGGGCCCGTTTTTTTGGTTGTACCCCCGTTTTTTGGTTCCTACCCCTGGTGTCGCGCTTAGACGGGTCCCCCGGAAACGGGGGCCCGTTTTTTCGGTTCCTACCCCCGTTTTTTGGTTCCTACCCCAGGTGTCGCGCTGAAATGGGTCCCCCTGGAAACGGAGGCCCGTTTTTTTGGTTCCTACCCCCGTTTTTTGGTTCCTACCCCCGGTGTCGCGCTAAATGGGTCCCCCCGGAAACGGGGGCCCGTTTTTTTGGTTCCTACCACCGTTTTTTGGTTCCTACCCCCGGTGCCGCGCTTAAATGGGTTCCCCCGGAAACGGGGGCCCGTTTTTTTTGTTCCTACCCCCGTTTATTGGTTCCTACCTCCGGTGTCGCGCTTAAATGGGTCCCCCCGGAAACGAGGGCCTGTTTTTTGGTTCCTACCCCGGGTGTCGCGCTTAAATGGGTCCCCCCGGAAACGGGGGCCCGTTTTTTTGGTTCCTACCCCTGTTTTTTGGTTCCTACCCCCGGTGTCGCGCTTAAATGGGTCCCCCCGGAAACAGAGGCCCGTTTTTTGGTTCCTACCCCCGTTTTTTGGTTCTTACCCCCAGTGTCGCGCTTAAATGGGTCCCCCCGGAAACGGGGGCCCGTTTTTTTTGTTCCTACCCCCGTTTATTGGTTCCTACCTCCGGTGTCGCGCTTAAATGGGTCCCCCCGGAAATGGGGGCCCGTTTTTTTGGTTCCTACCCCCGTTTTTTGGTTCCTACCCCCGGTGTCGCGCTTAAATGAGTCCCCCCGGAAACGGGGGCCTGTTTTTTGGTTCCTACCCCCGGTGTCGCGCTTAAATGGTTCCCCCCGGAAACGGGGGCCCGTTTTTTTGGTTCCTACCCCCGGTTTTTGGTTCCTACCCCCGGTGTCGCGCTTAAATGGGTCCCTCCGGAAACGAGGGCCTGTTTTTTGGTTCCTACCCCCGGTGTCGCGCTTAAATGGTTCCCCCCGGAAACGGGGGCCCGTTTTTTTGGTTCCTACCCCCGTTTTTTGTTTCCTACACCCGGTGTCGCGCTTAAATGGGTCCCCCCGGAAACTGGGGCCCGTTTTTTTGGTTCCTAACCCCGTTTTTTGTTTCCTGCCCCCGGTCTCGCGCTTAAATGGGTCCCCCCTGTAATGGGGGCCCGTTTTTTTGGTTCCTACCACTGTTTTTTGGTTCCTATCACCGGTGTCACGCTTAAATGGGTCCCCCCGGAAACGGGGGCCCGTTTTTTTGGTTCCTACCCCCGTTTTTTGTTTCCTACCCCCGGTGTCGCACTTAAATGGGTCCCCCTGGAAACGGGGGCCTGTTTTTTGTTTCCTACCCCCGGTGTCGCGCTTAAATGGTTCCCCCGGAAACGGGGGCCCGTTTTTTTGGTTCCTACCACCGGTGTCGCGCTTAAATGGTTCCCCCCGGAAACAGGGGCCCGTTTTTTCGGTTCCTACCCCCGTTTTTTGGTTCCTACCCCCGGTGTCGCGCTTAAATGGGTCCCCCCGGAAACGGGGGCCCCGTTTTTTTTGGTTCCTACCCCCATTTTTTGGTTCCACCCCCGGTGTCGCGCTTAAATGGGTCCCCCGGAAACGGGGGCCCGTTTTTTTTGGTTCCTACCCCGTTTTTTGGTTCCTACCCCGGTGTCGCGCTTAAATGGGTCCCCTCGGAAATGGGGCCCGTTTTTTTGGTTCCTACCCCCGTTTTTTGGTTCCTACCCCCGGTGCCGGGTTTAAATGGGTCCCCCCGGAAACGGGGCCCGTTTCTTTTGTTCCTACCCCGTTTTTTGGTTCCTACCCCCGGTGTCGCGCTTAAATGGGTCCCCCCGGAAACGGAGGCCCGTTTTTTTGGTTCCTACCCTCGTTTTTTGGTTCCTACCCCCGGTGTCGCGCTTAAATGGGTCCCCCCGGAAACGGGGGCCCGTTTTTTTGGTTCCTACCCCTGTTTTTTGGTTCCTACCCCCGGTGTCGCGCTTAAATGGGTCCCCCCAGAAACGGGGGCCCGTTTTTTTGGTTCCTACCCCTGTTTTTTGGTTCCTAGCCCCGGTGTCGCGCTTAAATGGGTCCCCCCGGAAACGGGGGCCCGTTTTTTTGGTTCCTACCCCCTTTTTTGGTTCCTACCCCCGGTGTCGCGCTTAAATGGGTCCCTCCGGAAACGAGGGCCTGTTTTTTGGTTCCTACCCCCGGTGTCGCGCTTAAATGGTTCCCCCCGGAAACGGGGGCCCGTTTTTTTGGTTCCTACCCCCGTTTTTTGTTTCCTACACCCGGTGTCGCGCTTAAATGGGTCCCCCCGGAAACTGGGGCCCGTTTTTTTGGTTCCTAACCCCGTTTTTTGGTTCCTACCCCCGGTCTCGCGCTTAAATGGGTCCCCCCTGTAACGGGGGCCCGTTTTTTTGGTTCCTACCACTGTTTTTTGGTTCCTATCAGCGGTGTCACGCTTAAATGGGTCCCCCCGGAAACGGGGGCCCGTATTTTTGGTTCCTACCACTGTTTTTTAGTTCCTACCACCGGTGTCGCGCTTAAATGGTTCCCCCCGGAAACGGGGGCCCGTTTTTTCGGTTCCTACCCCCGTTTTTTGGTTCCTACCCCCGGTGTCGCGCTTAAATGGGTCCCCCCGGAAACGGGGGCCCGTTTTTTTGGTTCCTACCCCCATTTTTTGGTTCCACCCCCGGTGTCGCGCTTAAATGGGTTCCCCCCGGAAACGGGGGCCCGTTTTTTCGGTTCCTACCCCCGTTTTTTCGTTCCTACCCCCGGTGCCGCGCTTAAATCGGTCGCCACGGAAACGGGGGCCCGTTTTTTTTGTTCCTACCCCCGTTTATTGGTTCCTACCCCCAGTGTCGCGCTTATATGTGTCCCCCCGGAAACCGGGGCATGTTTTTTTGTTCCTACCCCCGGTGTCGCGCTTAAATGGGTCCCCCCGGAAACGGGGGCCCGTTTTTTTGGTTCCTACCCCTGTTTTTTGGTTCCTACCCCCGGTGTCGCGCTTAAATGGGTCCCCCCGGAAACGAGGGCCTGTTTTTTGGTTCCTACCCCCGGTGTCGCACTTAAATGGGTCCCCCCGGAAACGGGGGCCCATTTTTTTGGTTCCTACCCCCGTTTTTTGGTTCCTACCCCCGGTGTCGCGCTTAAATGGGTCCCCCCGGAAACGGGGGCCCGTTTTTTTGGTTCCTACCACCGTTTTTTCGTTCCTACCCCCGGTGTCGCGCTTAAATGGGTCCCCCCGGAAACGGGGGCCCGTTTTTTTGGTTTCTACCCCCGTTTATTGGTTCCTACCCTCGGTGTGATGCTTAAATGGGTCCCCCCGGAAACCGGGGCATGTTTTTTGGTTCCTACCCCCGGTGCCGCGCTCAAATGGGTCCCCCCGGAAACGGGGGCCCGTTTTTTTGGTTCCTACCCCCGTTTTTTGGTTCCTACCCCCGGTGTCGCGCTTAAATGGGTCCCCCCGGAAACGAGGGCCTGTTTTTTGGTTCCTACCCCCGGTGTCGCGCTTAAATGGGTCCCCCCGGAAACAGAGGCCCGTTTTTTGGTTCCTACCCCCGTTTTTTGGTTCTTACCCCCGGTGTCGCGCTTAAATGCGTCCCCCCGGAAACGGGGGCCCGTTTTTTTTGTTCCTACCCCCGTTTATTGGTTCCTACCTCCGGTGTCGCGCTTAAATGGGTCCCCCCGGAAATGGGGGCCCGTTTTTTTGGTTCCTACCCCCGTTTTTTGGTTCCTACCCCCGGTGTCGCGCTTAAATGAGTCCCCCCGGAAACGGGGGCCTGTTTTTTGGTTCCTACCCCCGGTGTCGCGCTTAAATGGTTCCCCCCGGAAACGGGGGCCCGTTTTTTTGGTTCCTACCCCCGGTTTTTGGTTCCTACCCCCGGTGTTGCGCTTAAATGGGTCCCCTCGGAAATGGGGCCCGTTTTTTTGGTTCCTACCCCCGTTTTTTGGTTCCTACCCCCGGTGCCGGGTTTAAATGGGTCCCCCCGGAAACGGGGACCCGTTTCTTTGGTTCCTACCCCCGTTTTTTGGTTCCTACCCCCGGTGTCGCGCTTAAATGGGTCCCCCCGGAAACGGAGGCCCGTTTTTTTGGTTCCTACCCCCGTTTTTTGGTTCCTACCCCCGGTGTCGCGCTTAAATGGGTCCCTCCGGAAACGAGGGCCTGTTTTTTGGTTCCTACCCCCGGTGTCGCGCTTAAATGGTTCCCCCCGGAAACGGGGGCCCGTTTTTTTGGTTCCTACCCCCGTTTTTTGTTTCCTACACCCGGTGTCGCGCTTAAATGGGTCCCCCCGGAAACTGGGGCCCGTTTTTTTGGTTCCTAACCCCGTTTTTTGGTTCCTACCCCCGGTCTCGCGCTTAAATGGGTCCCCCCTGTAACGGGGGCCCGTTTTTTTTGGTTCCTACCACTGTTTTTTGGTTCCTATCACCGGTGTCACGCTTAAATGGGTCCCCCCGGAAACGGGGGCCCGTTTTTTTGGTTCCTACCCCCGTTTTTTGGTTCCTACCCCCGGTGTCGCGCTTATATGGTTCCCCCCGGAAACGGGGGCCCGTTTTTTTGGTTCCTACCACTGTTTTTTGGTTCCTACCACCGGTGTCGCGCTTAAATGGTTCCCCCTGGAAACGGGGGCCCGTTTTTTCGGTTCCTACCCCCGTTTTTTGGTTCCTACCCCCGGTGTCGCGCTTAAATGGGTCCCCCCGGAAACGGGGGCCCGTTTTTTTGGTTCCTACCCCCATTTTTTGGTTCCACCCCCGGTGTCGCGCTTAAATGGGTTCCCCCCGGTAACGGGGGCCCGTTTTTTCGGTTCCTACCCCCGTTTTTTCGTTCCTACCCCCGGTGCCGCGCTTAAATGGGTCGCCACGGAAATGGGGGCCCGTTTTTTTGGTTCCTACCCCCGTTTATTGGTTCCTACCCCCAGTGTCGCGCTTATATGTGTCCCCCCGGAAACCGGGGCATGTTTTTTGGTTCCTACCCCCGGTGTCGCGCTTAAATGGGTCCCCCCGGAAACGGGGGCCCTTTTTTTTGGTTCCTACCCCTGTTTTTTGGTTCCTACCCCCGGTGTCGCGCTTAAATGGGTCCCCCCGGAAACGAGGGCCTGTTTTTTGGTTCCTACCCCCGGTGTCGCGCTTAAATGGGTCCCCCCGGAAACGGGGGCCCATTTTTTTGGTTCCTACCCCCGTTTTTTGGTTCCTACCCCCGGTGTCGCGCTTAAATGGGTCCCCCCGGAAACAGAGGCCCGTTTTTTGGTTCCTACCCCCGTTTTTTGGTTCTTACCCCCAGTGTCGCGCTTAAATGGGTCCCCCCGGAAACGGGGGCCCGTTTTTTTGGTTCCTACCCCCGTTTATTGGTTCCTACCCTCGGTGTCGTGCTTAAATGGGTCCCCCCGGAAACCGGGGCATGTTTTTTGGTTCCTACCCCCGGTGTCGCGCTCAAATGGGTCCCCCCGGAAACGGGGGCCCGTTTTTTTGGTTCCTACACCCGTTTTTTGGTTCCTACCCCCGGTGTCGCGCTTAAATGGGTCCCCCCGGAAACGAGGGCCTGTTTTTTGGTTCCTACCCCCGGTGTCGCGCTTAAATGGGTCCCCCCGGAAACGGGGGCCCGTTTTTTTGGTTCGTACCCCTGTTTTTTGGTTCCTACCCCCGGTGTCGCGCTTAAATGGGTCCCCCCGGAAACAGAGGCCCGTTTTTTGGTTCCTACCCCCGTTTTTTGGTTCTTACCCCCGGTGTCGCGCTTAAATGGGTCCCCCCGGAAACGGGGGCCCGTTTTTTTTGTTCCTACCCCCGTTTATTGGTTCCTACCTCCGGTGTCGCGCTTAAATGGGTCCCCCCGGAAATGGGGGCCCGTTTTTTTGGTTCCTACCCCCGTTTTTTGGTTCCTACCCCCGGTGTCGCGCTTAAATGAGTCCCCCCGGAAACGGGGGCCTGTTTTTTGGTTCCTACCCCCGGTGTCGCGCTTAAATGGTTCCCCCCGGAAACGGGGGCCCGTTTTTTTGGTTCCTACACCCGGTTTTTGGTTCCTACCCCCGGTGTCGCGCTTAAATGGGTCCCCCCGGAAACGGGGGCCCGTTTTTTTGGTTCCTACCCCCGTTTTTTGGTTCCTACCCCGGTGTTGCGCTTAAATGGGTCCCCTCGGAAATGGGGCCCGTTTTTTTGGTTCCTACCCCCGTTTTTTGGTTCCTACCCCCGGTGCCGGGTTTAAATGGGTCCCCCCGGAAACGGGGGCCCGTTTCTTTGGTTCCTACCCCCGTTTTTTGGTTCCTACCCCCGGTGTCGCGCTTAAATGGGTCCCCCCGGAAACGGAGGCCCGTTTTTTTGGTTCCTACCCCCGTTTTTTGGTTCCTACCCCCGGTGTCGCGCTTAAATGCGTCCCCCCGGAAACGGGGGCCCGTTTTTTTGGTTCCTACCCCTGTTTTTTGGTTCCTACCCCCGGTGTCGCGCTTAAATGGGTCCCCCCGGAAACGGGGGCCCGTTTTTTTGGTTCCTACCCCCTTTTTTGGTTCCTACCCCCGGTGTCGCGCTTAAATGGGTTCCTCCGGAAACGAGGGCCTGTTTTTTGGTTCCTACCCCCGGTGTCGCACTTAAATGGTTCCCCCCGGAAACGGGGGCCCGTTTTTTTGGTTCCTACCCCCGTTTTTTGATTCCTACACCCGGTGTCGCGCTTAAATGGGTCCCCCCGGAAACTGGGGCCCGTTTTTTTGGTTCCTACCCCCGTTTTTTGGTTCCTACCCCCGGTGTCGCGCTTAAATGGGTCCCCCCGGAAACGGGGGCCGGTTTTTTTGGTTCCTACCCCCGTTTTTTGGTTCCTACCCCCAGTGTCGAGCTTAAATGGGTCCCCCTGGAAACGGGGGCCCGTTTTTTTGGTTCCTACCCCTGTTTTTTAGTTCCTACCCCCGGTGCCGCGTTTAAATGGGTACCCCCGGAAACGGGGGCCCGTTTTTTTGGTTGTACCCCCGTTTTTTGGTTCCTACCCCTGGTGTCGCGCTTAGACGGGTCCCCCGGAAACGGGGGCCCGTTTTTTCGGTTCCTACCCCCGTTTTTTGGTTCCTACCCCAGGTGTCGCGCTGAAATGGGTCCCCCTGGAAACGGAGGCCCGTTTTTTTTGGTTCCTACCCCCGTTTTTTGGTTCCTACCCCCGGTGTCGCGCTAAATGGGTCCCCCCGGAAACGGGGGCCCGTTTTTTTGGTTCCTACCACCGTTTTTTGGTTCCTACCCCCGGTGCCGCGCTTAAATGGGTTCCCCCGGAAACGGGGGCCCGTTTTTTTTGTTCCTACCCCCGTTTATTGGTTCCTACCTCCGGTGTCGCGCTTAAATGGGTCCCCCCGGAAACGAGGGCCTGTTTTTTGGTTCCTACCCCGGGTTTCGCGCTTAAATGGGTCCCCCCGGAAACGGGGGCCCGTTTTTTTGGTTCCTACCCCTGTTTTTTGGTTCCTACCCCCGGTGTCGCGCTTAAATGGGTCCCCCCGGAAACAGAGGCCCGTTTTTTGGTTCCTACCCCCGTTTTTTGGTTCCTACCCCCGGTGTCGCGCTTAAATGGGTCCCCCCGGAAACGAGGGCCTGTTTTTTGGTTCCTACCCCGGTGTCGCGCTTAAATGGGTCCCCCCGGAAACGGGGGCCCGTTTTTTTGGTTCCTACCCCCGTTTTTTGGTTCCTACCCCCGGTGTCGCGCTTAAATGGGTCCACCCAGGAAACAGGGGCCCGTTTTTTCGGTTCCTACCCCCGTTTTTTGGTTCCTACCCCCGGTGTCGCGCTTAAATGGGTCCCCCCGGAAACGGGGGCCCGTTTTTTCGGTTCCTACCCCCGTTTTTTGGTTCCTACCCCCGGTGTCGCGCTTAAATGGGTCCCCCCGGAAACGGGGGCCCGTTTTTTTGGTTCCTACCCCCGTTTTTTGGTTCCTACCCCCGGTGCCGCGCTTAAATGGGTCCCCCCGGAAACGGGGGCCCGTTTTTTTGGTTCCTACCCCCGTTTTTTGGTTCCTACCCCCGGTGCCGCGCTTAAATGGGTCCCCCCGGAAACGGGGGCCCGTTTTTTTGGTTCCTACCCCCGTTTTTTGGTTCCTACCCCCGGTGTCGCGCTTAAATGGGTCCCCCGGAAACGGGGGCCCGTTTTTTTGGTTCCTACCCCCGTTTTTTGGTTCCTACCCTCGGTGTCGCGCTTAAATGGGTCCCCCCGGAAACGGGGGCCTGTTTTTTGGTTCCTACCCCCGGTGTCGCGCTTAAATGGTTCCCCCCGGAAACGGGGGCCCGTTTTTTTGGTTCCTACCCCCGTTTATTGGTTTCTACCCCCGGTGCCGCGTTTAAATGGGTCCCCCCGGAAACGGGGGCCCGTTTTTTTGGTTCCTACCCCGTTTTTTGGTTCCTACCGCCGGTGTCGCGCTTAAATGGGTCCCCCCGGAAACGGGGGCCAGTTTTTTTGATTCCTACCCCCGTTTTTTGGTTCCTACCCCCGGTGTCGCGCTTAAATGGGTCCCCCCGGTAACGGGGGCCCGTTTTTTTGGTTCCTACCCCCGTTTTTTGGTTCCTACCACCGGTGTCGCGCTTAAATGGGTCCCCCCGGAAACGGGGGCCCGTTTTTTTGGTTCCCACCCCCGTTTTTTGGTTCCTACCCCCGGTGTCGTGCTTAAATGGGTCCCCCCGGAAACGGGGGCCCGTTTTTTTGGTTCCTACCCCCGTTTTTTGGTTCCTACCCCCGGTGTCGCGCTTAAATGGGTCCCCCCAAAAACGGAGGCCCGTTTTTTCGGTTCCTACCTCCGTTTTTTGGTTCCTACCCCCGGTGTCGCGCTTAAATGGGTCTCCCCGGAAACGGGGGCCCGTTTTTTTGGTTCCTACCCCCGTTTTTTGGTTCCTACCCCCGGTGTCGCGCTTAAATGGGTCCCCCCGGAAACGGGGGCCCGTTTTTTTGGTTCCTACCCCCGTTTATTGGTTCCTACCCCCGGTGCCGCGTTTAAATGGGTCCCCCCGGAAACGGGGGCCCGTTTTTTTGGTTCCTACCCCGTTTTTTGGTTCCTACCGCCGGTGTCGCGCTTAAATGGGTCTCCCTAGAAACGGGGGCCAGTTTTTTTGATTCCTACCCCCGTTTTTTGGTTCCTACCCCCGGAGTCACGCTTAAATGGGTCCCCCCGGAAACGGGGGGGCGTTTTTTTGCTTCCTACCCCCTTTTTTTGGTTCCTACCCCCGGTGTCGCGCTTAAATGGGTCCCCCCGGAAACAGGGGCCCGTTTTTTTGGTTCCTACCCCCGTTTTTTGGTTCCTAACCCCGGTGTCGCGCTTAAATGGGTCCCCCAGGAAACGAGGGCCTGTTTTTTGGTTCCTACCCCCGGTGTCGCACTTAAATGGGTCCCCCCGGAAACGGGGGCCCGTTTTTTTGGTTCCTACCCCTGTTTTTTGGTTCCTACCCCCGGTGTCGCGCTTAAATGGGTCCCCCTGGAAACGGGGGCCCGTTTTTTTGGTTCCTACCCCCGTTTTTTGGTTCCTACCCCCGGTCTCGCGCTTAAATGGGTCCCCCCTGTAACGGGGGCCCGTTTTTTTGGTTCCTACCACTGTTTTTTGGTTCCTACCACTGGTGTCGCACTTAAATGGGTCTCCCTGGAAACGGGGGCCCGTTTTTTTGGTTCCTACCCCCGTTTTTTGGTTTCTACCCCCGGTGTCGCGCTTAAATGGTTCCCCCCGGAAACGGGGGCCCGTTTTTTTGGTTCCTACCCCCGTTTTTTGGTTCCTACCCCCGGTGTCGCGCTTAAATGGGTCCCCCCAGAAACGGGGGCCCGTTTTTTTGGTTCCTACCCCTGTTTTTTGGTTCCTACCCCCAGTGTCGCGCTTAAATGGGTCCCCCCGGAAACGGGGGCGTTTTTTTGGTTCCTACCACTGTTTTTTCGTTCCTACCCCGGTGTCGCGCTTAAATGGGTCCCCCCGTAAACGGGGGCCCGTTTTTTCGGTTCCTACCCCCGTTTTTTGGTTCCTACCCCAGGTGTCGCGCTGAAATGGGTCCCCCTGGAAACGGAGGCCCGTTTTTTTGGTTCCTACCCCCGTTTTTTGGGTCCTACCCCCGGTGTCGCGCTTAAATGGGTCCCCCCGGAAACGGGGGCCCGTTTTTTTGGTTCCTACCCTCGTTTTTTGGTACCTACCCCCGGTGTCGCGCTTAAATGGGTCCCCCCGGAAACGAGGGCCTGTTTTTTGGTTCCTACCCCCGGTGTCGCGCTTAAATGGGTCCCCCCGGAAACGGGGGCCCGTTTTTTTGGTTCCTACCCCCGTTTTTTGGTTCCTACCACCGGTGTTGCGCTTAAATGGGTCCCCCGAAAACGGGGGCCCGTTTTTTTGGTTCCTACCCCCGTTTTTTGGTTCCTATCCCCGGTGTCGCGCTTAAATGGGTCCCCCCGGAAACGGGGGCCCGTTTTTTTGGTTCCTACCCCCGTTTATTGGTTCCTACCCCCGGTGCCGCGTTTAAATGGGTCCCCCCGGAAACGTGGGCCCGTTTTTTTGGTTCCTACCCCGTTTTTTGGTTCCTACCGCCGGTGTCGCGCATAAATGGGTCCCCCCGGAAACGGGGGCCAGTTTTTTAGATTCCTACCCCCGTTTTTTGGTTCCTACCCCCGGTGTCGCGCTTAAATGGGTCCCCCCGGTAACGGGGGCCCGTTTTTTTGGTTCCTACCCCCGTTTTCTGGTTCCTACCACCGGTGTCGCGCTTAAATGGGTCCCCCCGGAAACGGGGGCCCGTTTTTTTGGTTCCCACCCCCGTTTTTTGGTTCCTACCCCCGGTGTCGTGCTTAAATGGGTCCCCCCGGAAACGGGGGCCCGTTTTTTTGGTTCCTACCCCCGTTTTTTGGTTCCTACCCCCGGTGTCGCGCTTAAATGGGTCCCCCCAAAAACGGAGGCCCGTTTTTTCGGTTCCTACACCCGTTTTTTGGTTCCTACCCCCGGTGTCGCGCTTAAATGGGTCCCCCCGGAAATGGGGGCCGGTTTTTTTGGTTCCTACCCCCATTTTTTGGTTCCTACCCCCGGTGTCGCGCTTAAATGGGTTCCCCCCGGAAACGGGGGCCCGTTTTTTCGGTTCCTACCCCCGTTTTTTGGTTCCTACCCCCGGTGCCGCGCTTAAATGGGTCCCCCCGGAAACGGGGGCCCGTTTTTTTGGTTCCTACCCCGTTTTTTGGTTCCTACCGCCGGTGTCGCGCTTAAATGGGTTCCCCCGGAAACAGGGGCCCGTTTTTTTGGTTCCTACCCCCGTTTTTTGGTTCCTACCCCGGTGTCGCTCTTAAATTGGTCCCCCCAAAAACGGAGGCCCGTTTTTTCGGTTCCTACACCCGTTTTTTGGTTCCTACCCCCGGTGTCGCGCTTAAATGGGTTCCCCCCGGAAACAGGGGCCCGTTTTTTTGGTTCCTACCCCCGTTTTTTGGTTCCTACCCCCAGTGTCGCGCTTAAATGGGTCCCCCCGGAAACGGGGGCCCGTTTTCTGGTTCCTACCCCCGGTGTCGCGCTTAAATGAGTCCCCCCGGAAACGGGGGCCTGTTTTTTGGTTCCTACCCCCGGTGTCGCGCTTAAATGGTTCCCCCCGGAAACGGGGGCCCGTTTTTTTGGTTCCTACCCCCGGTTTTTGGTTCCTACCCCCGGTGTCGCGCTTAAATGGGTCCCCCCGGAAACGGGGGCCCGTTTTTTTGGTTCCTACCCCCGTTTTTTGGTTCCTACCCCGGTGTCGCGCTTAAATGGGTCCCCTCGGAAATAGGGCCCGTTTTTTTGGTTCCTACCCCCGTTTTTTGGTTCCTACCCCCGGTGTCGCGCTTAAATGGGTCCCCCCGGAAACGGGGGCCCGTTTTTTTGGTTCCTACCCCTGTTTTTTGGTTCCTACCCCCGGTGTCGCGCTTAAATGGGTCCCCCCAGAAACGGGGGCCCGTTTTTTTGGTTCCTACCCCCGTTTTTTGGTTCCTACCCCCGGTGTCGCGCTTAAATGGGTTCCCCCCGGAAACGGGGGCCCGTTTTTTCGGTTCCTACCCCCGTTTTTTGGTTCCTACCCCCGGTGCCGCGCTTAAATGGGTCCCCCCGGAAACGGGGGCCCGTTTTTTTGGTTCCTACCCCGTTTTTTGGTTCCTACCGCCGGTGTCGCGCTTAAATGGGTTCCCCCCGGAAACGGGGGCCCGTTTTTTTGGTTCCCACCCCCGTTTTTTGGTTCCTACCCCCGGTGTCGTGCTTAAATGGTTCCCCCCGGAAACAGGGGCCCGTTTTTTTGGTTCCTACCCCCGTTTTTTGGTTCCTACCCCCGGTGTCGCGCTTAAATGGGTCCCCCCAAAAACGGAGGCCCGTTTTTTCGGTTCCTACACCCGTTTTTTGGTTCCTACCCCCGGTGTCGCGCTTAAATGGGTCCCCCCGGAAACGGGGGCCGGTTTTTTTGGTTCCTACCCCCATTTTTTGGTTCCTACCCCCGGTGTCGCGCTTAAATGGGTTCCCCCCGGAAACAGGGGCCCGTTTTTTTGGTTCCTACCCCCGTTTTTTGGTTCCTACCCCCAGTGTCGCGCTTAAATGGGTCCCCCCGGAAACGGGGGCCCGTTTTTTGGTTCCTACCCCCGGTGTCGCGCTTAAATGAGTCCCCCCGGTAACGGGGGCCCGTTTTTTCGGTTCCTACCTCCGTTTTTTGGTTCCTACCCCCGGTGCCGCGCTTAAATGGGTCCCCCCGGAAACTAGAGCCTGTTTTTTGGTTCCTACCCCCGGTGTCGCGCTTAAATGGGTCCCCCTGGAAACGGGGGCCCGTTTTTTTGGTTCCTATCCCCGTTTTTTGGTTCCTACCCCCGGTATCGCGCTTAAATGGGTCCCCCCGGAAACGGGGGCCCGTATTTTTGGTTCCTACCCCCGTTTTTTGGTTCCTACCCCCGGTGCCGAGTTTAAATGGGTCCCCCCGGAAACGGGGGCCCGTTTTTTTGGTTCCTACCCCCGTTTTTTGGTTCCAACCCCCGGTGTCGCGCTTAAGTGGGTCCCCCCGGAAACGGGGGCCTGTTTTTTGGATTCTACCCCCGGTGTCGCGCTTAAATGGCTCCCCTCGGAAACGGGGGCCCGTTTTTTTGGTTCCTACCCCCGTTTATTGGTTCCTACCCCCGGTATCGCGCTTAAATGGGTCCCACCCGGAAACAGGGGCCCGTTTTTTTGTTTCCTACCACCGTTTTTTGGTTCCTACCCCCGGTGTCGCGCTTAAATGGGTCCCCCCGGAAACGGGGGCCCGTTTTTTTGGTTCCTACCCCCGTTTATTGGTTCCTACCCTCGGTGTCGTGCTTAAATGGGTCCACCCGGAAACCGGGGCATGTTTTTTGGTTCCTACCCCCGGTGTCGCGCTCAAATGGGTCCCCCCGGAAACGGGGGCCCGTTTTTTTGGTTCCTACCCCTGTTTTTTGGTTCCTACCCCCGGTGTCGCGCTTAAATGGGTCCCCCCGGAAACAGAGGCCCGTTTTTTGGTTACTACCCCCGTTTTTTGGTTCCTACCCCCGGTGTCGCGCTTAAATGAGTCCCCCCGGAAACGGGGGCCTGTTTTTTGGTTCCTACCCCCGGTGTCGCGCTTAAATGGTTCCCCCCGGAAACGGGGGCCCGTTTTTTTGGTTCCTACCCCCGGTTTTTGGTTCCTACCCCCGGTGTCGCGCTTAAATGGGTCCCCCCGGAAACGGGGGCCCGTTTTTTTGGTTCCTACCCCCGTTTTTTGGTTCCTACCCCGGTCTTGCGCTTAAATGGGTCCCCTCGGAAATGGGGCCCGTTTTTTTGGTTCCTACCCCCGTTTTTTGGTTCCTACCCCCGGTGCCGGGTTTAAATGGGTCCCCCCGGAAACGGGGGCCCGTTTCTTTGGTTCCTACCCCCGTTTTTTGGTTCCTACCCCCGGTGTCGCGCTTAAATGGGTCCCCCCGGAAACGGAGGCCCGTTTTTTTGGTTCCTACCCCCGTTTTTTGGTTCCTACCCCCGGTGTCGCGCTTAAATGCGTCCCCCCGGAAACGGGGGCCCGTTTTTTTGTTCCAACCCCTGTTTTTTGGTTCCTACCCCCGGTGTCGCGCTTAAATGCGTCCCCCCAGAAACGGGGGCCCGTTTTTTTGGTTCCTACCCCCGTTTTTTGGTTCCTACCCCCGGTGTCGCGCTTAAATGGGTCCCCCCGGAAACGGGGGCCCGTTTTTTTGGTTCCTACCCCCTTTTTTGGTTCCTACCCCCGGTGTCGCGCTTAAATGGGTCCCTCCGGAAACGAGGGCCTGTTTTTTGGTTCCTACCCCCGGTGTCGCACTTAAATGGTTCCCCCCGGAAACGGGGGCCCGTTTTTTTGGTTCCTACCCCCGTTTTTTGATTCCTACACCCGGTGTCGCGCTTAAATGGGTCCCCCCGGAAACTGGGGCCCGTTTTTTTGGTTCCTACCCCCGTTTTTTGGTTCCTACCCCCGGTGTCGCGCTTAAATGGGTCCCCCCGGAAACGGGGGCCGGTTTTTTTGGTTGTACCCCCGTTTTTTGGTTCCTACCCCTGGTGTCGCGCTTAGACGGGTCCCCCGGAAACGGGGGCCCGTTTTTTCGGTTCCTACCCCCGTTTTTTGGTTCCTACCCCCAGTGTCGCGCTTAAATGGGTCCCCCCGGAAAAGGGGGCCCATTTTTTCGGTTCCTAACCCCGTTTTTTGGTTCCTACCCCCGGTGTCGCGCTTAAATGGGTCCCCCCGGAAACAGAGGCCCGTTTTTTTTGGTTCCTACCCCCGTTTTTTGGTTCCTACCCCCGGTGTCGCGCTTAAATGGGTCCCCCCGGAAACAGGGGCCCGTTTTTTTTGGTTCCTACCCCCGTTTTTTGGTTCCTACCCCCGGTGTCGCGCTTAAATGGGTCCCCCCGGAAACGGGGGCCTGTTTTTTTGGTTCCTATCCCCGTTTTTTGGTTCCTACCCCCCGGTGCCGCGTTTAAATGGGTCCCCCCGGAAATGGGGGCCCGTTTTTTTGGTTCCTACCCCCGTTTTTTGGTTCCAACCCCCGGTGTCGCGCTTAAGTGGGTCCCCCCAGAAACAGGGGCTTGCTTTTTGGATTCTACCCCCGGTGTCGCGCTTAAATGGCTCCCCTCGGAAACAGGGGCCCGTTTTTTTGGTTCCTACCCCCGTTTATTGGTTCCTACCCCCGGTGTCGCGCTTAAATGGGTCCCCCCGGAAACCGGGGCATGTTTTTTGGTTCCTACCCCCGGTGTCGCGCTCAAATGGGTCCCCCCGGAAACGGGGGCCCGTTTTTTTGGTTCCTACCCCCGTTTTTTGGTTCCTACCCCCGGTGTCGCGCTTAAATGGGTCCCCCCGGAAACCGGGGCATGTTTTTTGGTTCCTACCCCCGGTGTCGCGCTCAAATGGGTCCCCCCGGAAACGGGGGCCCGTTTTTTTGGTTCCTACCCCCGTTTTTTGGTTCCTACCCCCGGTGTCGCGCTTAAATGGGTCCCCCCGGAAACGGGGGCCCGTTTTCTCGGTTCCTACCCCCGTTTTTTGGTTCCAACCCCCGGTGTCGCGCTTAAGTGGGTCCCCCCAGAAACGGGGGCTTGTTTTTTGGATTCTACCCCCGGTGTCGCGCTTAAATGGCTCCCCTCGGAAACGGGGGCCCGTTTTTTTGGTTCCTACCCCCGTTTTTTGGTTCCTACCCCCGGTGTCGCGCTTAAATGGGTCCCCCGGAAACAGAGGCCCGTTTTTTGGTTCCTACCCCCGTTTTTTGGTTCTTATCCCAGGTGTCGCGCTTAAATGGGTCCCCCCGGAAAATGGGGCCCGTTTTTTTTGTTCATACCCCCGTTTATTGGTTCCTACCTCCGGTGTCGCGCTTAAATGGGTCCCCCCGGAAACGGGGGCCCGTTTTTTTGGTTCCTACCCCCGTTTTTTGGTTCCTACCCCCGGTGTCGCGCTTAAATGGGTCCCCCCGGAAACGGGGGCCCGTTTTTTTGGTTCCTACCCCGTTTATTGGTTCCTACCCTCGGTGTCGTGCTTAAATGGGTCCACCCGGAAACCGGGCATGTTTTTTGGTTCCTACCCCCGGTGTCGCGCTCAAATGGGTCCCCCCGGAAACGGGGGCCCGTTTTTTTGGTTCCTACCCCCGTTTTTTGGTTCCTACCCCCGGTGTCGCGCTTAAATGGGTCCCCCCGGAAACGAGGGCCTGTTTTTTGGTTCCTACCCCCGGTGTCGCGCTTAAATGGGTCCCCCCGGAAACGGGGGCCCGTTTTTTTGGTTCCTACCCCCGTTTATTGGTTCCTACCCTCGGTGTCGTGCTTAAATGGGTCCACCCGGAAACCGGGGCATGTTTTTTGGTTCCTACCCCCGGTGTCGCGCTCAAATGGGTCCCCCCGGAAACGGGGGCCCGTTTTTTTGGTTCCTACCCCGTTTTTTGGTTCCTACCCCCGGTGTCGCGCTTAAATGGGTCCCCCCGGAAACGAGGGCCTGTTTTTTGGTTCCTACCCCCGGTGTCGCGCTTAAATGGGTCCCCCCGGAAACGGGGGCCCGTTTTTTTGGTTCCTACCCCTGTTTTTTGGTTCCTACCCCCGGTGTCGCGCTTAAATGGGTCCCCCCGGAAACAGAGGCCCGTTTTTTGGTTACTACCCCCGTTTTTTGGTTCCTACCCCCGGTGTCGCGCTTAAATGAGTCCCCCCGGGAACGGGGGCCTGTTTTTTGGTTCCTACCCCCGGTGTCGCGCTTAAATGGTTCCCCCCGGAAACGGGGGCCCGTTTTTTTGGTTCCTACCCCCGGTTTTTGGTTCCTACCCCCGGTGTTGCGCTTAAATGGGTCCCCTCGGAAATGGGGCCCTTTTTTTTGGTTCCTACCCCCGTTTTTTGGTTCCTACCCCCGGTGCCGGTTTTAAATGGGTCCCCCCGGAAACGGGGGCCCGTTTCTTTGGTTCCTACCCCCGTTTTTTGGTTCCTACCCCCGGTGTCGCGCTTAAATGGGTCCCCCGGAAACGGAGGCCCGTTTTTTTGGTTCCTACCCCCGTTTTTTGGTTCCTACCCCCGGTGTCGCGCTTAAATGCGTCCCCCCGGAAACGGGGGCCCGTTTTTTTTGGTTCCTACCCCTGTTTTTTGGTTCCTACCCCCGGTGTCGCGCTTAAATGGTTCCCCCAGAAACGGCGGCCCGTTTTTTTGTTCCTACCCCCGTTTAATGGTTCCTACCCCCGGTGTCGCGCTTCAATGGGTCCCCCGGGAAACGGGGGCCCGTTTTTTTGGTTCCTACCCCCTTTTTTGGTTCCTACCCCCGGTGTCGCGCTTAAATGGGTCCCTCCGGAAACGAGGGCCTGTTTTTTGGTTCCTACCCCCGGTGTCGCACTTAAATGGTTCCCCCCGGAAACGGGGGCCCGTTTTTTTGGTTCCTACCCCCGTTTTTTGATTCCTACACCCGGTGTCGCGCTTAAATGGGTCCCCCCGGAAACTGGGGCCCGTTTTTTGGTTCCTACCCCCGTTTTTTGGTTCCTACCCCCGGTGTCGCGCTTAAATGGGTCCCCCCGGAAACGGGGGCCGGTTTTTTTGGTTCCTACCCCCGTTTTTTGGTTCCTACCCCGGTGTCGAGCTTAAATGGGTCCCCCTGGAAACGGGGCCCGTTTTTTTGGTTCCTACCCCTGTTTTTTAGTTCCTACCCCCGGTGCCGCGTTTAAATGGGTACCCCCGGAAACGGGGGCCCGTTTTTTTGGTTGTACCCCCGTTTTTTGGTTCCTACCCCTGGTGTCGCGCTTAGACGGGTCCCCCGGAAACGGGGGCCCGTTTTTTCGGTTCCTACCCCGTTTTTTGGTTCCTACCCCAGTGTCGCGCTTAAATGGGTCCCCCCGGAAAAGGGGGCCCATTTTTTTCGGTTCCTAACCCCGTTTTTTGGTTCCTACCCCTGGTGTCGCGCTTAAATGGGTCCCCCCGGAAACAGAGGCCCGTTTTTTTGGGTTCCTACCCCCGTTTTATGGTTCCTACCCCCGGTGTCGCGCTTAAATGGGTCCCCCCGGAAACAGGGGCCCGTTTTTTTGGTTCCTACCCCCGTTTTTTGGTTCCTACCCCCGGTGTCGCGCTTAAATGGGTCCCCCCGGAAACGGGGCCTGTTTTTTTTGGTTCCTATCCCCGTTTTTTGGTTCCTACCCCCCGGTGCCGCGTTTAAATGGGTCCCCCCGGAAATGGGGGCCCGTTTTTTTTGGTTCCTACCCCCGTTTTTTGGTTCCAACCCCCGGTGTCGCGCTTAAGTGGGTCCCCCCAGAAACAGGGGCTTGCTTTTTGGATTCTACCCCGGTGTCGCGCTTAAATGGCTCCCCTCGGAAACGGGGGCCCGTTTTTTTGGTTCCTACCCCCGTTTATTGGTTCCTACCCCGGTGTCGCGCTTAAATGGGTCCCCCCGGAAACCGGGGCATGTTTTTTGGTTCCTACCCCCGGTGTCGCGCTCAAATGGGTCCCCCCGGAAACGGGGGCCCGTTTTTTTGGTTCCTACCCCCGTTTTTTGGTTCCTACCCCCGGTGTCGCGCTTAAATGGGTCCCCCCGGAAACCGGGGCATGTTTTTTGTTTCCTACCCCCGGTGTCGCGCTCAAATGGGTCCCCCCGGAAACGGGGGCCCGTTTTTTTTGGTTCCTACCCCGTTTTTGGTTCCTACCCCGGTGTCGCGCTTAAATGGGTCCCCCCGGAAACGGGGGCCCGTTTTCTCGGTTCCTACCCCCGTTTTTTGGTTCCAACCCCCCGGTGTCGCGCTTAAGTGGGTCCCCCCAGAAACGGGGGCTTGTTTTTTGGATTCTACCCCCGGTGTCGCGCTTAAATGGCTCCCCTCGGAAACGGGGGCCCGTTTTTTTGGTTCCTACCCCCGTTTTTTGGTTCCTACCCCCGGTGTCGCGCTTAAATGGGTCCCCCCGGAAACAGAGGCCCGTTTTTTGGTTCCTACCCCCGTTTTTTGGTTCTTATCCCCGGTGTCGCGCTTAAATGGGTCCCCCCGGAAAATGGGGCCCGTTTTTTTTGTTCATACCCCCGTTTATTGGTTCCTACCTCCGGTGTCGCGCTTAAATGGGTCCCCCCGGAAACGGGGGCCCGTTTTTTTTGGTTCCTACCCCCGTTTTTTGGTTCCTACCCCCGGTGTCGCGCTTAAATGGGTTCCCCCTGGAAACGGGGGCCTGTTTTTTGGTTCCTACCCCCGGTGTCGCGCTTAAATGGGTCCCCCCGGAAACGGGGACCCGTTTTTTTGGTTCCTACCCCCGTTTTTTGGTTCCTACCCCCGGTGTCGCGCTTAAATGGGTCCCCCGGAAACGAGGGCCTGTTTTTTGGTTCCTACCCCGGTGTCGCGCTTAAATGGGTCCCCCGGAAACGGGGGCCCGTTTTTTTGGTTCCTACCCCCGTTTATTGGTTCCTACCCCCGGTGCCGCGTTTAAATGGGTCCCCCCGGAAACGGGGGCCCGTTTTTTTGGTTCCTACCCCCGTTTTTTGGTTCCTACCCCCGGTGTCGCGCTTAAATGGGTCCCCCCGGAAACGGGGGCCCATTTTTTCGGTTCCTACCTCCGTTTTTTGGTTCCTACCCCCGGTGTCGCGCTTAAATGGGTCCCCCCGGAAACTAGGGCCTGTTTTTTGGTTCCTACCCCCGGTGTCGCGCTTAAATGGGTCCCCCTGGAAACGGGGGCCCGTTTTTTTGGTTCCTATCCCCGTTTTTTGGTTCCTACCCCCGGTGTCGCGCTTAAATGGGTCCCCCCGGAAACGGGGGCCCGTATTTTTGGTTCCTACCCCCGTTTTTTGGTTCCTACCCCCGGTGCCGAGTTTAAATGGGTCCCCCCGGAAACGGGGGCCCGTTTTTTTGGTTCCTACCCCCGTTTTTTGGTTCCAACCCCCGGTGTCGCGCTTAAGTGGGTCCCCCCGGAAACGGGGGCCTGTTTTTTGGATTCTACCCCCGGTGTCGCGCTTAAATGGCTCCCCTCGGAAACGGGGGCCCGTTTTTTTGGTTCCTACCCCGTTTATTGGTTCCTACCCCCGGTATCGCGCTTAAATGGGTCCCCCCGGAAACAGGGGCCCGTTTTTTTGTTTCCTACCACCGTTTTTTGGTTCCTACCCCCGGTGTCGCGCTTAAATGGGTCCCCCCGGAAACGGGGGCCCGTTTTTTTGGTTCCTACCCCCGTTTATTGGTTCCTACCCTCGGTGTCGTGCTTAAATGGGTCCACCCGGAAACCGGGGCATGTTTTTTGGTTCCTACCCCCGGTGTCGCGCTCAAATGGGTCCCCCCGGAAACGGGGGCCCGTTTTTTTGGTTCCTACCCCGTTTTTTGGTTCCTACCCCCGGTGTCGCGCTTAAATGGGTCCCCCCGGAAACGAGGGCCTGTTTTTTTGGTTCCTACCCCCGGTGTCGCGCTTAAATGGGTCCCCCGGAAACGGGGGCCCGTTTTTTTGGTTCCTACCCCTGTTTTTTGGTTCCTTCCCCCGGTGTCGCGCTTAAATGGGTCCCCCCGGAAACAGAGGCCCGTTTTTTGGTTACTACCCCCGTTTTTTGGTTCCTACCCCAGGTGTCGCGCTTAAATGAGTCCCCCCGGAAACGGGGGCCTGTTTTTTGGTTCCTACCCCCGGTGTCGCGCTTAAATGGTTCCCCCCGGAAACGGGGGCCCGTTTTTTTGGTTCCTACCCCCGGTTTTTGGTTCCTACCCCCGGTGTCGCGCTTAAATGGGTCCCCCCGGAAACGGGGGCCCGTTTTTTTGGTTCCTACCCCCGTTTTTTGGTTCCTACCCCGGTGTTGCGCTTAAATGGGTCCCCTCGGAAATGGGGCCCGTTTTTTTGGTTCCTACCCCCGTTTTTTGGTTCCTACCCCCGGTGCCGGGTTTAAATGGGTCCCCCCGGAAACGGGGGCCCGTTTCTTTGGTTCCTACCCCCGTTTTTTGGTTCCTACCCCCGGTGTCGCGCTTAAATGGGTCCCCCCGGAAACGGAGGCCCGTTTTTTTGGTTCCTACCCCCGTTTTTTGGTTCCTACCCCCGGTGTCGCGCTTAAATGCGTCTCCCCGGAAACGGGGGCCCGTTTTTTTGGTTCCTACCCCTGTTTTTTGGTTCCTACCCCCGGTGTCGCTCTTAAATGGGTCCCCCCAGAAACGGGGGCCCGTTTTTTTGGTTCCTACCCCCGTTTTTTGGTTCCTACCCCCGGTGTCGCGCTTAAATGGGTCCCCCCGGAAACGGGGGCCCGTTTTTTTGGTTCCTACCCCCTTTTTTGGTTCCTACCCCCGGTGTCGTGCTTAAATGGGTCCCTCCGGAAACGAGGGCCTGTTTTTTGGTTCCTACCCCCAGTGTCGCACTTAAATGGTTCCCCCCGGAAACGGGGGCCCGTTTTTTTGGTTCCTACCCCCGTTTTTTGATTCCTACACCCGGTGTCGCGCTTAAATGGGTCCCCCCGGAAACTGGGGCCCGTTTTTTTGGTTCCTACCCCCGTTTTTTGGTTCCTACCCCCGGTGTCGCGCTTAAATGGGTCCCCCCGGAAACGGGGGCCGGTTTTTTTGGTTCCTACCCCCGTTTTTTGGTTCCTACCCCCGGTGTCGAGCTTAAATGGGTCCCCCTGGAAACGGGGGCCCGTTTTTTTGGTTCCTACCCCTGTTTTTTAGTTCCTACCCCCGGTGCCGCGTTTAAATGGGTACCCCCGGAAACGGGGGCCCGTTTTTTTGGTTGTACCCCCGTTTTTTGGTTCCTACCTCTGGTGTCGCGCTTAGACGGGTCCCCCGGAAACGGGGGCCCGTTTTTTCGGTTACTACCCCCGTTTTTTGGTTCCTACCCCCAGTGTCGCGCTTAAATGGGTCCCCCCGGAAAAGGGGGCCCATTTTTTCGGTTCCTAACCCCGTTTTTTGGTTCCTACCCCCGGTGTCGCGCTTAAATGGGTCCCCCCGGAAACAGAGGCCCGTTTTTTTTGGTTCCTACCCCCGTTTTTTGGTTTCTACCCCCGGTGTCGCGCTTAAATGGGTCCCCCCGGAAACAGGGGCCCGTTTTTTTGGTTCCTACCCCCGTTTTTTGGTTCCTACCCCCGGTGTCGCGCTTAAATGGGTCCCCCCGGAAACGGGGGCCTGTTTTTTTGGTTCCTATCCCCGTTTTTTGGTTCCTACCCCCCGGTGCCGCGTTTAAATGGGTCCCCCCGGAAATGGGGGCCCGTTTTTTTGGTTCCTACCCCCGTTTTTTGGTTCCAACCCCCGGTGTCGCGCTTAAGTGGGTCCCCCCAGAAACAGGGGCTTGCTTTTTGGATTCTACCCCCGGTGTCGCGCTTAAATGGCTCCCCTCGGAAACGGGGGCCCGTTTTTTTGGTTCCTACCCCCGTTTATTGGTTCCTACCCCCGGTGTCGCGCTTAAATGGGTCCCCCCAGAAACCGGGGCATGTTTTTTGGTTCCTACCCCCGGTGTCGCGCTCAAATGGGTCCCCCCGGAAACGGGGGCCCGTTTTTTTGGTTCCTACCCCCGTTTTTTGGTTCCTACCCCCGGTGTCGCGCTTAAATGGGTCCCCCCGGAAACCGGGGCATGTTTTTTGGTTCCTACCCCCGGTGTCGCGCTCAAATGGGTCCCCCCGGAAACGGGGGCCCGTTTTTTTGGTTCCTACCCCCGTTTTTTGGTTCCTACCCCCGGTGTCGCGCTTAAATGGGTCCCCCCGGAAACGGGGGCCCGTTTTCTCGGTTCCTACCCCCGTTTTTTGGTTCCAACCCCCGGTGTCGCGCTTAAGTGGGTCCCCCCAGAAACGGGGGCTTGTTTTTTGGATTCTACCCCCGGTGTCGCGCTTAAATGGCTCCCCTCGGAAACGGGGGCCCGTTTTTTTGGTTCCTACCCCCGTTTTTTGGTTCCTACCCCCGGTGTCGCGCTTAAATGGGTCCCCCCGGAAACAGAGGCCCGTTTTTTGGTTCCTACCCCCGTTTTTTGGTTCTTATCCCCGGTGTCGCGCTTAAATGGGTCCTCCCGGAAAATGGGGCCCGTTTTTTTTGTTCATACCCCCGTTTATTGGTTCCTACCTCCGGTGTCGCGCTTAAATGGGTCCCCCCGGAAACGGGGGCCCGTTTTTTTGGTTCCTACCCCCGTTTTTTGGTTCCTACCCCCGGTGTCGCGCTTAAATGGGTTCCCCCTGGAAACGGGGGCCTGTTTTTTGGTTCCTACCCCCGGTGTCGCGCTTAAATGGGTCCCCCCGGAAACGGGGACCCGTTTTTTTGGTTCCTACCCCCGTTTTTTGGTTCCTACCCCCGGTGTCGCGCTTAAATGGGTCCCCCCGGAAACGAGGGCCTGTTTTTTGGTTCCTACCCCGGTGTCGCGCTTAAATGGGTCCCCCCGGAAACGGGGGCCCGTTTTTTTGGTTCCTACTCCCGTTTTTTGGTTCCTACCCCCGGTGTCGAGCTTAAATGGGTCCCCCCAGGAAACAGGGGCCCGTTTTTTCGGTTCCTACCCCCGTTTTTTGGTTCCTACCCCCGGTGTCGCGCTTAAATGGGTCCCCCCGGAAACGGGGGCCCGTTTTTTCGGTTCCTACCCCCGTTTTTTGGTTCCTACCCCCGGTGTCGCGCTTAAATGGGTCCCTCCGGAAACGGGGGCCCGTTTTTTTGGTTCCTACCCCCGTTTTTTGGTTCCTACCCCCGGTGCCGCGCTTAAATGGGTCCCCCCGGAAACGGGGGCCCGTTTTTTTGGTTCCTACCCCCGTTTTTTGGTTCCTACCCCCGGTGCCGCGCTTAAATGGGTCCCCCCGGAAACGGGGGCCCGTTTTTTTGGTTCCTATCCCCGTTTTTTGGTTCCTACCCCCGGTGTCGCGCTTAAATGGGTCCCCCGGAAACGGGGGCCCGTTTTTTTGGTTCCTACCCCCGTTTTTTGGTTCCTACCCCCGGTGTCGCGCTTAAATGGGTCCCCCCGGAAACGGGGGCCTGTTTTTTGGTTCCTACCCCAGGTGTCGCGCTTAAATGGTTCCCCCGGAAACGGGGGCCCGTTTTTTTGGTTCCTACCCCCGTTTATTGGTTCCTTACCCCCGGTGCCGCGTTTAAATGGGTCCCCCCGGAAACGGGGGCCCGTTTTTTTGGTTCCTACCCCGTTTTTTGGTTCCTACCGCCGGTGTCGCGCTTAAATGGGTCCCCCCGGAAACGGGGGCCAGTTTTTTTGATTCCTACCCCCGTTTTTTGGTTCCTACCCCCGGTGTTGCGCTTAAATGGGTCCCCCCGGTAACGGGGGCCCGTTTTTTTGGTTCCTACCCCCGTTTTTTGGTTCCTACCACCGGTGTCGCGCTTAAATGGGTCCCCCCGGAAACGGGGGCCCGTTTTTTTGGTTCCCACCCCCGTTTTTTGGTTCCTACCCCCGGTGTCGTGCTTAAATGGGTCCCCCCGGAAACGGGGGCCCGTTTTTTTGGTTCCTACCCCCGTTTTTTGGTTCCTACCCCCGGTGTCGCGCTTAAATGGGTCCCCCCAAAAACGGAGGCCCGTTTTTTCGGTTCCTACACCCGTTTTTTGGTTCCTACCCCCGGTGTCGCGCTTAAATGGGTCCCCCCGGAAACGGGGGCCGGTTTTTTCGGTTCCTACCTCCGTTTTTTGGTTCCTACCCCCGGTGTCGCGCTTAAATGGGTCTCCCCGGAAACGGGGGCCCGTTTTTTTGGTTCCTACCCCCGTTTTTTGGTTCCTACCCCCGGTGTCGCGCTTAAATGGGTCCCCCCGGAAACGGGGGCCCGTTTTTTTGGTTCCTACCCCCGTTTATTGGTTCCTACCCCCGGTGCCGCGTTTAAATGGGTCCCCCCGGAAACGGGGGCCCGTTTTTTTGGTTCCTACCCCGTTTTTTGGTTCCTACCGCCGGTGTCGCGCTTAAATGGGTCCCCCTGGAAACGTGGGCCAGTTTTTTTGATTCCTACCCCCGTTTTTTGGTTCCTACCCCCGGAGTCACTCTTAAATGGGTCTCCCCGGAAACGGGGGGGCGTTTTTTTGCTTCCTACCCCCTTTTTTTGGTTCCTACCCCCGGTGTCGCGCTTAAATGGGTCCCCCCGGAAACAGGGGCCCGTTTTTTTGGTTCCTACCCCCGTTTTTTGGTTCCTAACCCCGGTGTCGCGCTTAAATGGGTCCCCCAGGAAACGAGGGCCTGTTTTTTGGTTCCTACCCGCGGTGTCGCACTTAAATGGGTCCCCCCGGAAACGGGGGCCCGTTTTTTTGGTTCCTACCCCTGTTTTTTGTTCCTACCCCCCGGTGTCGCGCTTAAATGGGTCCCCCCGGAAACGGGGGCCCGTTTTTTGGTTCCTACCCCCGTTTTTTGGTTCCTACCCCCGGTCTCGCGCTTAAATGGGTCCCCCCTGTAACGGGTGCCCGTTTTTTTGGTTCCTACCACTGTTTTTTGGTTTCTACCACTGGTGTCGCACTTAAATGGGTCTCCCCGGAAACGGGGGCCCGTTTTTTTGGTTCCTACCCCCGTTTTTTGGTTTCTACCCCCGGTGTTGCGCTTAAATGGGTCCCCCTGGAAACGGGGGCCTGTTTTTTGTTTCCTACCCCCGGTGTTGCGCTTAAATGGTTCCCCCCGGAAACGGGGGCCCGTTTTTTTGGTTCCTACCCCCGTTTTTTGGTTCCTACCCCCGGTGTCGCGCTTAAATGGGTCCCCCCGGAAACGGGGGCCCGTTTTTTTGGTTCCTACCCCAGTTTTTTGGTTCCTACCCCCAGTGTTGCGCTTAAATGGGTCCCCCCGGAAACGGGGGCGTTTTTTTGGTTCCTACCACTGTTTTTTCGTTCCTACCCCGGTGTCGCGCTTAAATGGGTCCCCCCGTAAACGGGGGCCCGTTTTTTCGGTTCCTACCCCCGTTTTTTGGTTCCTACCCCAGGTGTCGCGCTGAAATGGGTCCCCCTGGAAACGGAGGCCCGTTTTTTAGGTTCCTACCCCCATTTTTTGGGTCCTACCCCCGGTGTCGCGCTTAAATGGGTCCCCCCGGAAACGGGGGCCCGTTTTTTTGGTTCCTACCACCGTTTTTAGGTTCCTACCCCCGGTGTCGCGCTTAAATGGGTCCCCCCGGAAACGGGGGCCCGTTTTTTTGGTTCCTAACCCCGTTTATTGGTTCCTACCCCCGGTGTCGCGCTTAGATGGGTCTCCCCGGAAATGGGGGCCCGTTTTTTTGGTTTTTACCCCCGTTTTTTGGTTCCTACCCCCGGTGTCGCGCTTAAATGGTTCCCCCCGGAAACGGGGGCCCGTTTTTTTGGTTCCTACCCCCGGTTTTTGGTTCCTACCCCCGGTGTCGCGCTTAAATGGGTCCCCCCGGAAATGGGGGCCCGTTTTTTTGGTTCCTACCCCCGTTTTTTGGTTCCTACCCCCGGTGTTGAGCTTAAATGGGTCCCCCCGGAAACGGGGGCCCGTTTTTTTGGTTCCTACCCTCGTTTTTTGGTACCTACCCCCGGTGTCGCGCTTAAATGGGTCCCCCAGAAACGGGGACCCGTTTTTTCGGTTCCTACCTCCCTTTTTTGGTTCCTACCGCCGGTGTCGCGCTTAAATGGTTCCCCCCGGAAACGAGGGCCTGTTTTTTGGTTCCTACCCCCGGTGTCGCGCTTAAATGGGTCCCCCCGGAAACGGGGGCCCGTTTTTTTGGTTCCTACCCCCGTTTTTTGGTTCCTACCCCCGGTGTTGCGCTTAAATGGGTCCCCCCGAAAACTGGGGCCCGTTTTTTTGGTTCCTACCCCCGTTTTTTGGTTCCTACCCCCGGTGTCGCGCTTAAATGGGTTCCCCCTGGAAACGGGGGCCTGTTTTTTGGTTCCTACCCCCGGTGTCGCGCTTAAATGGGTCCCCCCGGAAACGGGGACCCGTTTTTTTGGTTCCTACCCCCGTTTTTTGGTTCCTACCCCCGGTGTCGCGCTTAAATGGGTCCCCCGGAAACGAGGGCCTGTTTTTTGGTTCCTACCCCGGTGTCGCGCTTAAATGGGTCCCCCCGGAAACGGGGGCCCGTTTTTTTGGTTCCTACTCCCGTTTTTTGGTTCCTACCCCCGGTGTCGAGCTTAAATGGGTCCCCCCAGGAAACAGGGGCCCGTTTTTTCGGTTCCTACCCCCGTTTTTTGGTTCCTACCCCCGGTGTCGCGCTTAAATGGGTCCCCCCGGAAACGGGGGCCCGTTTTTTCGGTTCCTACCCCCGTTTTTTGGTTCCTACCCCCGGTGTCGCGCTTAAATGGGTCCCTCCGGAAACGGGGGCCCGTTTTTTTTGGTTCCTACCCCCGTTTTTTGGTTCCTACCCCCGGTGCCGCGCTTAAATGGGTCCCCCCGGAAACGGGGGCCCGTTTTTTTGGTTCCTACCCCCGTTTTTTGGTTCCTACCCCCGGTGCCGCGCTTAAATGGGTCCCCCCGGAAACGGGGGCCCGTTTTTTTGGTTCCTATCCCCGTTTTTTGGTTCCTACCCCCGGTGTCGCGCTTAAATGGGTCCCCCGGAAACGGGGGCCCGTTTTTTTGGTTCCTACCCCCGTTTTTTGGTTCCTACCCCCGGTGTCGCGCTTAAATGGGTCCCCCCGGAAACGGGGGCCTGTTTTTTGGTTCCTACCCCAGGTGTCGCGCTTAAATGGTTCCCCCCGGAAACGGGGGCCCGTTTTTTTGGTTCCTACCCCCGTTTATTGGTTCCTTACCCCCGGTGCCGCGTTTAAATGGGTCCCCCCGGAAACGGGAGCCCGTTTTTTTGGTTCCTACCCCGTTTTTTGGTTCCTACCGCCGGTGTCGCGCTTAAATGGGTCCCCCGGAAACGGGGGCCAGTTTTTTTGATTCCTACCCCCGTTTTTTGGTTCCTACCCCCGGTGTTGCGCTTAAATGGGTCCCCCCGGTAACGGGGGCCCGTTTTTTTGGTTCCTACCCCCGTTTTTTGGTTCCTACCACCGGTGTCGCGCTTAAATGGGTCCCCCCGGAAACGGGGGCCCGTTTTTTTGGTTCCCACCCCCGTTTTTTGGTTCCTACCCCCGGTGTCGTGCTTAAATGGGTCCCCCCGGAAACGGGGGCCCGTTTTTTTGGTTCCTACCCCCGTTTTTTGGTTCCTACCCCCGGTGTCGCGCTTAAATGGGTCCCCCCAAAAACGGAGGCCCGTTTTTTCGGTTCCTACACCCGTTTTTTGGTTCCTACCCCCGGTGTCGCGCTTAAATGGGTCCCCCCGGAAACGGGGGCCGGTTTTTTCGGTTCCTACCTCCGTTTTTTGGTTCCTACCCCCGGTGTCGCGCTTAAATGGGTCTCCCCGGAAACGGGGGCCCGTTTTTTTGGTTCCTACCCCCGTTTTTTGGTTCCTACCCCCGGTGTCGCGCTTAAATGGGTCCCCCCGGAAACGGGGGCCCGTTTTTTTGGTTCCTACCCCCGTTTATTGGTTCCTACCCCCGGTGCCGCGTTTAAATGGGTCCCCCCGGAAACGGGGGCCCGTTTTTTTGGTTCCTACCCCGTTTTTTGGTTCCTACCGCCGGTGTCGCGCTTAAATGGGTCCCCCTGGAAACGTGGGCCAGTTTTTTTGATTCCTACCCCCGTTTTTTGGTTCCTACCCCCGGAGTCACTCTTAAATGGGTCTCCCCGGAAACGGGGGGGCGTTTTTTTGCTTCCTACCCCCTTTTTTTGGTTCCTACCCCCGGTGTCGCGCTTAAATGGGTCCCCCCGGAAACAGGGGCCCGTTTTTTTGGTTCCTACCCCCGTTTTTTGGTTCCTAACCCCGGTGTCGCGCTTAAATGGGTCCCCCAGGAAACGAGGGCCTGTTTTTTGGTTCCTACCCGCGGTGTCGCACTTAAATGGGTCCCCCCGGAAACGGGGGCCCGTTTTTTTGGTTCCTACCCCTGTTTTTTGTTCCTACCCCCCGGTGTCGCGCTTAAATGGGTCCCCCCGGAAACGGGGGCCCGTTTTTTTGGTTCCTACCCCCGTTTTTTGGTTCCTACCCCCGGTCTCGCGCTTAAATGGGTCCCCCCTGTAACGGGTGCCCGTTTTTTTTGGTTCCTACCACTGTTTTTTGGTTTCTACCACTGGTGTCGCACTTAAATGGGTCTCCCCGGAAACGGGGGCCCGTTTTTTTGGTTCCTACCCCCGTTTTTTGGTTTCTACCCCCGGTGTTGCGCTTAAATGGGTCCCCCTGGAAACGGGGGCCTGTTTTTTGTTTCCTACCCCCGGTGTTGCGCTTAAATGGTTCCCCCCGGAAACGGGGGCCCGTTTTTTTGGTTCCTACCCCCGTTTTTTGGTTCCTACCCCCGGTGTCGCGCTTAAATGGGTCCCCCCGGAAACGGGGGCCCGTTTTTTTGGTTCCTACCCCAGTTTTTTGGTTCCTACCCCCAGTGTTGCGCTTAAATGGGTCCCCCCGGAAACGGGGGCGTTTTTTTGGTTCCTACCACTGTTTTTTCGTTCCTACCCCGGTGTCGCGCTTAAATGGGTCCCCCCGTAAACGGGGGCCCGTTTTTTCGGTTCCTACCCCCGTTTTTTGGTTCCTACCCCAGGTGTCGCGCTGAAATGGGTCCCCCTGGAAACGGAGGCCCGTTTTTTTGGTTCCTACCCCCATTTTTTGGGTCCTACCCCCGGTGTCGCGCTTAAATGGGTCCCCCCGGAAACGGGGGCCCGTTTTTTTGGTTCCTACCACCGTTTTTAGGTTCCTACCCCCGGTGTCGCGCTTAAATGGGTCCCCCCGGAAACGGGGGCCCGTTTTTTTGGTTCCTAACCCCGTTTATTGGTTCCTACCCCCGGTGTCGCGCTTAGATGGGTCCCCCCGGAAATGGGGGCCCGTTTTTTTGGTTTTTACCCCCGTTTTTTGGTTCCTACCCCCGGTGTCGCGCTTAAATGGTTCCCCCCGGAAACGGGGGCCCGTTTTTTTGGTTCCTACCCCCGGTTTTTGGTTCCTACCCCCGGTGTCGCGCTTAAATGGGTCCCCCCGGAAATGGGGGCCCGTTTTTTTTGGTTCCTACCCCCGTTTTTTGGTTCCTACCCCCGGTGTTGAGCTTAAATGGGTCCCCCCGGAAACGGGGGCCCGTTTTTTTGGTTCCTACCCTCGTTTTTTGGTACCTACCCCCGGTGTCGCGCTTAAATGGGTCCCCCCAGAAACGGGGACCCGTTTTTTCGGTTCCTACCTCCCTTTTTTGGTTCCTACCGCCGGTGTCGCGCTTAAATGGTTCCCCCCGGAAACGAGGGCCTGTTTTTTGGTTCCTACCCCCGGTGTCGCGCTTAAATGGGTCCCCCCGGAAACGGGGGCCCGTTTTTTTGGTTCCTACCCCCGTTTTTTGGTTCCTACCCCCGGTGTTGCGCTTAAATGGGTCCCCCCGAAAACTGGGGCCCGTTTTTTTGGTTCCTACCCCCGTTTTTTGGTTCCTATCCCCGGTGTCGCGCTTAAATGGGTCCCCCCGGAAACGGGGGCCCGTTTTTTTGGTTCCTACCCCCGTTTATTGGTTCCTACCCCCGGTGCCGCGTTTAAATGGGTCCCCCCGGAAACGGGGGCCCGTTTTTTTTGGTTCCTACCCCGTTTTTTGGTTACTACCGCCGGTGTCGCGCTTAAATGGGTCCCCCCGGAAACGGGGGCCAGTTTTTTTGATTCCTACCCCCGTTTTTTGGTTCCTACCCCCGGTGTCGCGCTTAAATGGGTCCCCCCGGTAACGGGGGCCCGTTTTTTTGGTTCCTACCACCGTTTTTTGGTTCCTACCACCGGTGTCGCGCTTAAATGGGTCCCCCCGGAAACGGGGGCCGGTTTTTTTGGTTCCTACCCCCATTTTTTGGTTCCTACCCCCGGTGTCGCGCTTAAATGGGTTCCCCCCGGAAACAGGGGCCCGTTTTTTTGGTTCCTACCCCCGTTTTTTGGTTCCTACCCCCAGTGTCGCGCTTAAATGGGTCCCCCCGGAAACGGGGGCCCGTTTTTTGGTTCCTACCCCCGGTGTCGCGCTTAAATGAGTCCCCCCGGAAATGGGGACCTGTTTTTTGGTTCCTACCCCCGGTGTCGCGCTTAAATGGGTCCCCCCAGAAACGGGGGCCCGTTTTTTTGGTTCCTACCCCCGTTTTTTGGTTCCTACCCCCGGTGTCGCGCTTAAATGGGTCCCCCCGGAAACGGGGGCCCGTTTTTTTGGTTCCTACCCCCTTTTTTGGTTCCTACCCCCGGTGTCGCGCTTAAATGGGTCCCTCCGGAAACGAGGGCCTGTTTTTTGGTTCCTACCCCCGGTGTCGAGCTTAAATGGGTCCCCCTGGAAACGGGGGCCCGTTTTTTTGGTTCCTACCCCTGTTTTTTAGTTCCTACCCCCGGTGCCGCGTTTAAATGGGTACCCCCGGAAACGGGGGCCCGTTTTTTTGGTTGTACCCCCGTTTTTTGGTTCCTACCCCTGGTGTCGCGCTTAGACGGGTCCCCCGGAAACGGGGGCCCGTTTTCTCGGTTCCTACCCCCGTTTTTTGGTTCCTACCCCCGGTGTCGCGCTTAAATGGGTCCCCCAGGAAAAGGGGGCCCATTTTTTCGGTTCCTAACCCCGTTTTTTGGTTCCTACCCCCGGTGTCGCGCTTAAATGGGTCCCCCCGGAAACAGAGGCCTGTTTTTTTTGGTTCCTACCCCCGTTTTTTGGTTCCTACCCCCGGTGTCGCGCTTAAATGGGTCCCCCCGGAAACATGGGCCCGTTTTTTTGGTTCCTACCCCCGTTTTTTGGTTCCTACCCCCGGTGTCGCGCTTAAATGGGTCCCCCCGGAAACGGGGGCCTTTTTTTTGGTTCCTATCCCCATTTTTTGGTTCCTACCCCCCGGTGCCGCGTTTAAATGGGTCCCCCCGGAAATGGGGGCCCGTTTTTTTGGTTCCTACCCCCGTTTTTTGGTTCCAACCCCCTGTGTCGCGCTTAAGTGGGTCCCCCCAGAAACAGGGGCTTGTTTTTTGGATTCTACCCCCGGTGTCGCGCTTAAATGGCTCCCCTCGGAAACGGGGGCCCGTTTTTTTGGTTCCTACCCCCGTTTATTGGTTCCTACCCCCGGTGTCGCGCTCAAATGGGTCCCCCCGGAAACGGGGGCCCGTTTTTTTGGTTCCTACCCCCGTTTTTTGGTTCCTACCCCCGGTGTCGCACTTAAATGTGTCCCCCCGGAAACCGGGGCATGTTTTTTGGTTCCTACCCCCGGTGTCGCGCTCAAATGGGTCCCCCCGGAAACGGGGGCCCGTTTTTTTGGTTCCTACCCCCGGTTTTTGTTCCTACCCCCGGTGTCGCGCTTAAATGTGTCCCCCCGGAAACGGGGGCCCGTTTTTTTGGTTCCTACCCCCGTTTTTTGGTTCCTACCCCGGTGTCGCGCTTAAATGGGTCCCCTCGGAAATGGGGCCCGTTTTTTTGGTTCCTACCCCCGTTTTTTGGTTCCTACCCCCGGTGCCGGGTTTAAATGGGTCCCCCCGGAAACGGGGGCCCGTTTCTTTGGTTCCTACCCCCGTTTTTTGGTTCCTACCCCCGGTGTCGCGCTTAAATGGGTCCCCCCGGAAACGGAGGACCATTTTTTTGGTTCCTACCCTCGTTTTTTGGTTCCTACCCCCGGTGTCGCGCTTAAATGGGTCCCCCCGGAAACGGGGGCCCGTTTTTTTGGTTCCTACCCCTGTTTTTTGGTTCCTACCCCCGGTGTCGCGCTTAAATGGGTCCCCCCAGAAACGGGGGCCCGTTTTTTTGGTTCCTACCCCCGTTTTTTGGTTCCTACCCCCGGTGTCGCGCTTAAAGGGGTCCCCCCGGAAACGGGGGCCCGTTTTTTGGTTCCTACCCCCTTTTTTGGTTCCTACCCCCGGTGTCGCGCTTAAATGGGTCCCTCCGGAAACGAGGGCCTGTTTTTTGGTTCCTACCCCCGGTGTCGCGCTTAAATGGTTCCCCCCGGAAACGGGGGCCCGTTTTTTTGGTTCCTACCCCCGTTTTTTGTTTCCTACACCCGGTGTTGCGCTTAAATGGGTCCCCCCGGAAACTGGGGCCCGTTTTTTTGGTTCCTAACCCCGTTTTTTGGTTCCTACCCCCGGTCTCGCGCTTAAATGGTTCCCCCCTGTAACGGGGGCCCGTTTTTTTGGTTCCTACCACTGTTTTTTGGTTCCTATCACCGGTGTCACGCTTAAATGGGTCCCCCCGGAAACGGGGGCCCGTTTTTTTGGTTCCTACCCCCGTTTTTTGTTTCCTACCCCCGGTGTCGCACTTAAATGGGTCCCCCTGGAAACGGGGGCCTGTTTTTTGTTTCCTACCCCCGGTGTCGCGCTTAAATGGTTCCCCCCGGAAACGGGGGCCCGTTTTTTTGGTTCCTACCACTGTTTTTTGGTTCCTACCACCGGTTTCACGCTTAAATGGTTCCCCCCGGAAACGGGGGCCCGTTTTTTCGGTTCCTACCCCCGTTTTTTGGTTCCTACCCCTGGTGTCGCGCTTAAATGGGTCCCCCCGGAAACGGGGGCCCGTTTTTTTGGTTCCTACCCCCATTTTTTGGTTCCACCCCCGGTGTCGCGCTTAAATGGGTTCCCCCCGGAAACGGGGGCCCATTTTTTCGGTTCCTACCCCCGTTTTTTCGTTCCTACCCCCGGTGCCGCGCTTAAATCGGTCGCCACGGAAACGGGGGCCCGTTTTTTTGGTTCCTACCCCCGTTTATTGGTTCCTACCCCCAGTGTCGCGCTTATATGTGTCCCCCCGGAAACCGGGGCATGTTTTTTGGTTCCTACCCCCGGTGTCGCGCTTAAATGGGTCCCCCCGGAAATGGGGGCCCGTTTTTTTGGTTCCTACCCCCGTTTTTTGGTTCCTACCCCCGGTGTCGCGCTTAAATGAGTCCCCCCGGAAACGGGGACCTGTTTTTTGGTTCCTACCCCCGGTGTCGCGCTTAAATGGTTCCCCCCGGAAACGGGGGCCCGTTTTTTTTGGTTCCTACCCCCGGTTTTTGGTTCCTACCCCCGGTGTCGCGCTTAAATGGGTCCCCCCGGAAACAGGGGCCCGTTTTTTTGGTTCCTACCCCCGCTTTTTGGTTCCTACCCCGGTGTCGCGCTTAAATGGGAACCCTCGGAAATGGGGCCCGTTTTTATGGTTCCTACCCCCGTTTTTTGGTTCCTACCCCCGGTGCCGGGTTTAAATGGGTCCCCCCGGAAACGGGGACCCGTTTCTTTGGTTCCTACCCCCGTTTTTTGGTTCCTACCCCCGGTGTCGCGCTTAAATGGGTCCCCCCGGAAACGGAGGCCCGTTTTTTTGGTTCCTACCCTCGTTTTTTGGTTCCTACCCCCGGTGTCGCGCTTAAATGGGTCCCCCCGGAAACGGGGGCCCGTTTTTTTGGTTCCTACCCCTGTTTTTTGGTTCCTACCCCCGGTGTCGCGCTTAAATGGGTCCCCCCAGAAACGGGGGCCCGTTTTTTTGGTTCCTACCCCCGTTTTTTGGTTCCTAGCCCCGGTGTCGCGCTTAAATGGGTCCCCCCGGAAACGGGGGCCCGTTTTTTTGGTTCCTACCCCCTTTTTTGGTTCCTACCCCCGGTGTCGCGCTTAAATGGGTCCCCCCGGAAACGGGGGCCTGTTTTTTGGTTCCTACCCCCGGTGTCGCGCTTAAATGGGTCCCCCCGGAAACGGGGGCCCGTTTTTTTGGTTCCTACCCCCGTTTTTTGGTTCCTACCCCCGGTGTCGCGCTTAAATGGGTCCCCCCGGAAACGAGGGCCTGTTTTTTGGTTCCTACCCTGGTGTCGCGCTTAAATGGGTCCCCCCGGAAACGGGGGCCCGTTTTTTTGGTTCCTACCCCCGTTTTTTGGTTCCTACCCCCGGTGTCGCGCTTAAATGGGTCCCCCCAGGAAACAGGGGCCCGTTTTTTCGGTTCCTACCCCCGTTTTTTGGTTCCTACCCCCGGTGTCGCGCTTAAATGGGTCCCCCCGGAAACGGGGGCCCGTTTTTTCGGTTCCTACCCCCGTTTTTTGGTTCCTACCCCCGGTGTCGCGCTTAAATGGGTCCCCCCGGAAACGGGGGCCCGTTTTTTTGGTTCCTACCCCCGTTTTTTGGTTCCTACCCCCGGTGCCGCGCTTAAATGGGTCCCCCCGGAAACGGGGGCCCGTTTTTTTGTTTCCTACCCCCGTTTTTTGGTTCCTACCCCCGGTGTCGCGCTTAAATGGGTCCCCCTGAAACGGGGGCCCGTTTTTTTGGTTCCTACCCCCGTTTTTTGGTTCCTACCCCCGGTGTCGCGCTTAAATGGGTCCCCCCGGAAACAGGGGCCTGTTTTTTGGTTCCTACCCCCGGTGTCGCGCTTAAATGGTTCCCCCCGGAAACGGGGGCCCGTTTTTTTGGTTCCTACCCCCGTTTATTGGTTCCTACCCCCGGTGCCCCGTTTAAATGGGTCCCCCCGGAAACGGGGGCCCGTTTTTTTGGTTCCTACCCCGTTTTTTGGTTCCTACCGCCGGTGTCGCGCTTAAATGGGTCCCCCCGGAAACGGGGGCCAGTTTTTTTGATTCCTACCCCCGTTTTTTGGTTCCTACCCCCGGTGTCGCGCTTAAATGGGTCCCCCCGGTAACGGGGGCCCGTTTTTTTGGTTCCTACCCCCGTTTTTTGGTTCCTACCACCGGTGTCGCGCTTAAATGGGTCCCCCCGGAAACGGGGGCCCGTTTTTTTGGTTCCCACCCCCGTTTTTTGGTTCCTACCCCCGGTGTCGTGCTTAAATGGGTCCCCCCGGAAACGGGGGCCCGTTTTTTTGGTTCCTACCCCCGTTTTTTGGTTCCTACCCCCGGTGTCGCGCTTAAATGGGTCCCCCCAAAAACGGAGGGCCGTTTTTTCGGTTCCTACACCCGTTTTTTGGTTCCTACCCCCGGTGTCGCGCTTAAATGGGTCCCCCCGGAAACGGGGGCCGGTTTTTTCGGTTCCTACCTCCGTTTTTTGGTTCCTACCCACGGTGTCGCGCTTAAATGGGTCCCCCCGGAAACGAGGGCCTGTTTTTTGGTTCCTACCCCCGGTGTCGCGCTTAAATGGGTCTCCCCGGAAACGGGGGCCCGTTTTTTTGGTTCCTACCCCCGTTTTTTGGTTCCTACCCCCGGTGTCGCGCTTAAATGGGTCCCTCCGGAAACGGGGGCCCGTTTTTTTGGTTCCTACCCCCGTTTATTGGTTCCTACCCCCGGTGCCGCATTTAAATGGGTCCCCCCGGAAACGGGGGCCCGTTTTTTTGGTTCCTACCCCTGTTTTTTGGTTCCTACCCCCGGTGTCGCGCTTAAATGGGTCCCCCCGGAAACGGGGGCCCGTTTTTTTGGTTCCTACCCCCGTTTTTTGGTTCCTACCCCCGGTCTCGCGCTTAAATGGGTCCCCCCTGTAACGGGGGCCCGTTTTTTTGGTTCCTACCACTGTTTTTTGGTTCCTACCACTGGTGTCGCACTTAAATGGGTCTCCCTGGAAACGGGGGCCCGTTTTTTTGGTTCCTACCCCCGTTTTTTGGTTTCTACCCCCGGTGTCGCGCTTAAATGGGTCCCCCCGGAAACGGGAGCCCGTTTTTTTGGTTCCTACCCCCTTTTTTGGTTCCTACCCCCGGTGTCGCGCTTAAATGGGTCCCCCCGGAAACGGGGGCCTGTTTTTTGGTTCCTACCCCCGGTGTCGCGCTTAAATGGGTCCCCCCGGAAACGGGGGCCCGTTTTTTTGGTTCCTACCCCCGTTTTTTGGTTCCTACCCCCGGTGTCGCGCTTAAATGGGTCCCCCCGGAAACGAGGGCCTGTTTTTTGGTTCCTACCCCGGTGTCGCGCTTAAATGGGTCCCCCCGGAAACGGGGGCCCGTTTTTTTGGTTACTACCCCCGTTTTTTGGTTCCTACCCCCGGTGTCGCGCTTAAATGGGTCCCCCCAGGAAACAGGGGCCCGTTTTTTAGGTTCCTACCCCCGTTTTTTGGTTCCTACCCCCGGTGTCGCGCTTAAATGGGTCCCCCCGGAAAAGGGGGCCCGTTTTTTTGGTTCCTACCCCCGTTTTTTGGTTCCTAACCCCGGTGTCGCGCTTAAATGGGTCCCCAGGAAACGAGGGCCTGTTTTTTGGTTCCTACCCGCGGTGTCGCACTTAAATGGGTCCCCCCGGAAACGGGGGCCCGTTTTTTTGGTTCCTACCACTGTTTTTTGGTTCCTACCACCGGTGTCGAGCTTAAATGGGTCCCCCCGGAAACGGGGGCCCGTTTTTTTGGTTCCTACCCCCGTTTTTTGGTTCCTACCCCCGGTCTCGCGCTTAAATGGGTCCCCCCTGTAACGGGTGCCCGTTTTTTTGGTTCCTACCACTGTTTTTTGGTTTCTACCACTGGTGTCGCACTTAAATGGGTCTCCCCGGAAACGGGGGCCCGTTTTTTTGGTTCCTACCCCCGTTTTTTGGTTTCTACCCCCGGTGTTGCGCTTAAATGGGTCCCCCTGGAAACGGGGGCCTGTTTTTTGTTTCCTACCCCCGGTGTTGCGCTTAAATGGTTCCCCCCGGAAACGGAGGCCCGTTTTTTTGGTTCCTACCCCCGTTTTTTGGTTCCTACCCCCGGTGTCGCGCTTAAATGGGTCCCCCCGGAAACGGGGGCCCGTTTTTTTGGTTCCTACCCCAGTTTTTTGGTTCCTACCCCCTGTGTCGCGCTTAAATGGGTCCCCCCGGAAACGAGGGGGTTTTTTTGGTTCAAACCACTGTTTTTTCGTTCCTACCCCGGTGTCGCGCTTAAATGGGTCCCCCCGTAAACGGGGGCCCGTTTTTTTCGGTTCCTACCCCCGTTTTTTGGTTCCTACCCCAGGTGTCGCGCTGAAATGGGTCCCCCTGGAAACGGAGGCCCGTTTTTTTGGTTCCTACCCCCGTTTTTTGGGTCCTACCCCCGGTGTCGCGCTTAAATGGGTCCCCCCGGAAACGGGGGCCCGTTTTTTTGGTTCCTACCCCCGGTGTCGCGCTTAAATGAGTCCCCCCGGAAACGGGGGCCTGTTTTTTGGTTCCTACCCCCGGTGTCGCGCTTAAATGGTTCCCCCCGGAAACGGGGGCCCGTTTTTTTGGTTCCTACCCCCGGTTTTTGGTTCCTACCCCCGGTGTCGCGCTTAAATGGGTCCCCCCGGAAATGGGGGCCCGTTTTTTTGGTTCCTACCCCCGTTTTTTGGTTCCTACCCCCGGTGTTGAGCTTAAATGGGTCCCCCCGGAAACGGGGGCCCGTTTTTTTGGTTCCTACCCTCGTTTTTTGGTACCTACCCCCGGTGTCGCGCTTAAATGGGTCCCCCCAGAAACGGGGACCCGTTTTTTCGGTTCCTACCTCCCTTTTTTGGTTCCTACCCCCGGTGTCGCGCTTAAATGGTTCCCCCCGGAAACGAGGGCCTGTTTTTTGGTTCCTACCCCCGGTGTCGCGCTTAAATGGGTCCCCCCGGAAACGGGGGCCCGTTTTTTTGGTTCCTACCCCCGTTTTTTGGTTCCTACCCCCGGTGTTGCGCTTAAATGGGTCCCCCCGAAAACTGGGGCCCGTTTTTTTGGTTCCTACCCCCGTTTTTTGGTTCCTATCCCCGGTGTCGCGCTTAAATGGGTCCCCCCGGAAACGGGGGCCCGTTTTTTTGGTTCCTACCCCCGTTTATTGGTTCCTACCCCCGGTGCCACGTTTAAATGGGTCCCCCCGGAAACGGGGGCCCGTTTTTTTGGTTCCTACCCCGTTTTTTGGTTACTACCGCCGGTGTCGCGCTTAAATGGGTCCCCCCGGAAACGGGGGCCAGTTTTTTTGATTCCTACCCCCGTTTTTTGGTTCCTACCCCCGGTGTCGCGCTTAAATGGGTCCCCCCGGTAACGGGGGCCCGTTTTTTTGGTTCCTACCCCCGTTTTTTGGTTCCTACCACCGGTGTCGCGCTTAAATGGGTCCCCCCGGAAACGGGGGCCGGTTTTTTTGGTTCCTACCCCCATTTTTTGGTTCCTACCCCCGGTGTCGCGCTTAAATGGGTTCCCCCGGAAACAGGGGCCCGTTTTTTTGGTTCCTACCCCCGTTTTTTGGTTCCTACCCCCAGTGTCGCGCTTAAATGTGTCCCCCCGGAAACGGGGGCCCGTTTTTTGGTTCCTACCCCCGGTGTCGCGCTTAAATGAGTCCCCCCGGAAATGGGGGCCTGTTTTTTGGTTCCTACCCCCGGTGTCGCGCTTAAATGGGTCCCCCCAGAAACGGGGGCCCGTTTTTTTGGTTCCTACCCCCGTTTTTTGGTTCCTACCCCTGGTGTCGCGCTTAGACGGGTCCCCCGGAAACGGGGGCCCGTTTTCTCGGTTCCTACCCCCGTTTTTTGGTTCCTACCCCCGGTGTCGCGCTTAAATGGGTCCCCCAGGAAAAGGGGGCCCATTTTTTCGGTTCCTAACCCCGTTTTTTGGTTCCTACCCCCGGTGTCGCGCTTAAATGGGTCCCCCCGGAAACAGAGGCCTGTTTTTTTTGGTTCCTACCCCCGTTTTTTGGTTCCTACCCCCGGTGTCGCGCTTAAATGGGTCCCCCCGGAAACATGGGCCCGTTTTTTTGGTTCCTACCCCCGTTTTTTGGTTCCTACCCCCGGTGTCGCGCTTAAATGGGTCCCCCCGGAAACGGGGGCCTTTTTTTTGGTTCCTATCCCCATTTTTTGGTTCCTACCCCCCGGTGCCGCGTTTAAATGGGTCCCCCCGGAAGGGGGGGCCCGTTTTTTTGGTTCCTACCCCCGTTTTTTGGTTCCAACCCCCTGTGTCGCGCTTAAGTGGGTCCCCCCAGAAACAGGGGCTTGTTTTTTGGATTCTACCCCCGGTGTCGCGCTTAAATGGCTCCCCTCGGAAACGGGGGCCCGTTTTTTTGGTTCCTACCCCCGTTTATTGGTTCCTACCCCCGGTGTCGCGCTCAAATGGGTCCCCCCGGAAACGGGGGCCCGTTTTTTTGGTTCCTACCCCCGTTTTTTGGTTCCTACCCCCGGTGTCGCACTTAAATGTGTCCCCCCGGAAACCGGGGCATGTTTTTTGGTTCCTACCCCCGGTGTCGCGCTCAAATGGGTCCCCCCGGAAACGGGGGCCCGTTTTTTTGGTTCCTACCCCCGGTTTTTGTTCCTACCCCCGGTGTCGCGCTTAAATGTGTCCCCCCGGAAACGGGGGCCCGTTTTTTTGGTTCCTACCCCCGTTTTTTGGTTCCTACCCCGGTGTCGCGCTTAAATGGGTCCCCTCGGAAATGGGGCCCGTTTTTTTGGTTCCTACCCCCGTTTTTTGGTTCCTACCCCCGGTGCCGGGTTTAAATGGGTCCCCCCGGAAACGGGGGCCCGTTTCTTTGGTTCCTACCCCCGTTTTTTGGTTCCTACCCCCGGTGTCGCGCTTAAATGGGTCCCCCCGGAAACGGAGGACCATTTTTTTGGTTCCTACCCTCGTTTTTTGGTTCCTACCCCCGGTGTCGCGCTTAAATGGGTCCCCCCGGAAACGGGGGCCCGTTTTTTTGGTTCCTACCCCTGTTTTTTGGTTCCTACCCCCGGTGTCGCGCTTAAATGGGTCCCCCCAGAAACGGGGGCCCGTTTTTTTGGTTCCTACCCCCGTTTTTTGGTTCCTACCCCCGGTGTCGCGCTTAAAGGGGTCCCCCCGGAAACGGGGGCCCGTTTTTTTGGTTCCTACCCCCTTTTTTGGTTCCTACCCCCGGTGTCGCGCTTAAATGGGTCCCTCCGGAAACGAGGGCCTGTTTTTTGGTTCCTACCCCCGGTGTCGCGCTTAAATGGTTCCCCCCGGAAACGGGGGCCCGTTTTTTTGGTTCCTACCCCCGTTTTTTGTTTCCTACACCCGGTGTTGCGCTTAAATGGGTCCCCCCGGAAACTGGGGCCCGTTTTTTTGGTTCCTAACCCCGTTTTTTGGTTCCTACCCCCGGTCTCGCGCTTAAATGGGTCCCCCCTGTAACGGGGGCCCGTTTTTTTGGTTCCTACCACTGTTTTTTGGTTCCTATCACCGGTGTCACGCTTAAATGGGTCCCCCCGGAAACGGGGGCCCGTTTTTTTGGTTCCTACCCCCGTTTTTTGTTTCCTACCCCCGGTGTCGCACTTAAATGGGTCCCCCTGGAAACGGGGGCCTGTTTTTTGTTTCCTACCCCCGGTGTCGCGCTTAAATGGTTCCCCCGGAAACGGGGGCCCGTTTTTTTGGTTCCTACCACTGTTTTTTGGTTCCTACCACCGGTTTCGCGCTTAAATGGTTCCCCCCGGAAACGGGGGCCCGTTTTTTCGGTTCCTACCCCCGTTTTTTGGTTCCTACCCCTGGTGTCGCGCTTAAATGGGTCCCCCCGGAAACGGGGGCCCGTTTTTTTGGTTCCTACCCCCATTTTTTGGTTCCACCCCCGGTGTCGCGCTTAAATGGGTTCCCCCCGGAAACGGGGGCCCATTTTTTCGGTTCCTACCCCCGTTTTTTCGTTCCTACCCCCGGTGCCGCGCTTAAATCGGTCGCCACGGAAACGGGGGCCCGTTTTTTTGGTTCCTACCCCCGTTTATTGGTTCCTACCCCCAGTGTCGCGCTTATATGTGTCCCCCCGGAAACCGGGGCATGTTTTTTGGTTCCTACCCCCGGTGTCGCGCTTAAATGGGTCCCCCCGGAAATGGGGGCCCGTTTTTTTGGTTCCTACCCCCGTTTTTTGGTTCCTACCCCCGGTGTCGCGCTTAAATGAGTCCCCCCGGAAACGGGGACCTGTTTTTTGGTTCCTACCCCCGGTGTCGCGCTTAAATGGTTCCCCCCGGAAACGGGGGCCCGTTTTTTTGGTTCCTACCCCCGGTTTTTGGTTCCTACCCCCGGTGTCGCGCTTAAATGGGTCCCCCCGGAAACGGGGGCCCGTTTTTTTGGTTCCTACCCCCGCTTTTTGGTTCCTACCCCGGTGTCGCGCTTAAATGGGAACCCTCGGAAATGGGGCCCGTTTTTATGGTTCCTACCCCCGTTTTTTGGTTCCTACCCCCGGTGCCGGGTTTAAATGGGTCCCCCCGGAAACGGGGACCCGTTTCTTTGGTTCCTACCCCCGTTTTTTGGTTCCTACCCCCGGTGTCGCGCTTAAATGGGTCCCCCCGGAAACGGAGGCCCGTTTTTTTGGTTCCTACCCTCGTTTTTTGGTTCCTACCCCCGGTGTCGCGCTTAAATGGGTCCCCCCGGAAACAGGGGCCTGTTTTTTGGTTCCTACCCCCGGTGTCGCGCTTAAATGGTTCCCCCCGGAAACGGGGGCCCGTTTTTTTGGTTCCTACCCCCGTTTATTGGTTCCTACCCCCGGTGCCCCGTTTAAATGGGTCCCCCCGGAAAAGGGGGCCCGTTTTTTTGGTTCCTACCCCGTTTTTTGGTTCCTACCGCCGGTGTCGCGCTTAAATGGGTCCCCCCGGAAACGGGGGCCAGTTTTTTTGATTCCTACCCCCGTTTTTTGGTTCCTACCCCCGGTGTCGCGCTTAAATGGGTCCCCCCGGTAACGGGGGCCCGTTTTTTTGGTTCCTACCCCCGTTTTTTGGTTCCTACCACCGGTGTCGCGCTTAAATGGGTCCCCCCGGAAACGGGGGCCCGTTTTTTTGGTTCCCACCCCCGTTTTTTGGTTCCTACCCCCGGTGTCGTGCTTAAATGGGTCCCCCCGGAAACGGGGGCCCGTTTTTTTGGTTCCTACCCCCGTTTTTTGGGTCCTACCCCCGGTGTCGCGCTTAAATGGGTCCCCCCAAAAACGGAGGGCCGTTTTTTCGGTTCCTACACCCGTTTTTTGGTTCCTACCCCCGGTGTCGCGCTTAAATGGGTCCCCCCGGAAACGGGGGCCGGTTTTTTCGGTTCCTACCTCCGTTTTTTGGTTCCTACCCACGGTGTCGCGCTTAAATGGGTCCCCCCGGAAACGAGGGCCTGTTTTTTGGTTCCTACCCCCGGTGTCGCGCTTAAATGGGTCTCCCCGGAAACGGGGGCCCGTTTTTTTGGTTCCTACCCCCGTTTTTTGGTTCCTACCCCCGGTGTCGCGCTTAAATGGGTCCCTCCGGAAACGGGGGCCCGTTTTTTTGGTTCCTACCCCCGTTTATTGGTTCCTACCCCCGGTGCCGCATTTAAATGGGTCCCCCCGGAAACGGGGGCCCGTTTTTTTGGTTCCTACCCCTGTTTTTTGGTTCCTACCCCCGGTGTCGCGCTTAAATGGGTCCCCCCGGAAACGGGGGCCCGTTTTTTTGGTTCCTACCCCCGTTTTTTGGTTCCTACCCCCGGTCTCGCGCTTAAATGGGTCCCCCCTGTAACGGGGGCCCGTTTTTTTGGTTCCTACCACTGTTTTTTGGTTCCTACCACTGGTGTCGCACTTAAATGGGTCTCCCTGGAAACGGGGGCCCGTTTTTTTGGTTCCTACCCCCGTTTTTTGGTTTCTACCCCCGGTGTCGCGCTTAAATGGGTCCCCCCGGAAACGGGAGCCCGTTTTTTTGGTTCCTACCCCCTTTTTTGGTTCCTACCCCCGGTGTCGCGCTTAAATGGGTCCCCCCGGAAACGGGGGCCTGTTTTTTGGTTCCTACCCCCGGTGTCGCGCTTAAATGGGTCCCCCCGGAAACGGGGGCCCGTTTTTTTGGTTCCTACCCCCGTTTTTTGGTTCCTACCCCCGGTGTCGCGCTTAAATGGGTCCCCCCGGAAACGAGGGCCTGTTTTTTGGTTCCTACCCCGGTGTCGCGCTTAAATGGGTCCCCCCGGAAACGGGGGCCCGTTTTTTTGGTTACTACCCCCGTTTTTTGGTTCCTACCCCCGGTGTCGCGCTTAAATGGGTCCCCCCAGGAAACAGGGGCCCGTTTTTTAGGTTCCTACCCCCGTTTTTTGGTTCCTACCCCCGGTGTCGCGCTTAAATGGTTCCCCCCTGAAAAGGGGGCCCGTTTTTTTGGTTCCTACCCCCGTTTTTTGGTTCCTAACCCCGGTGTCGCGCTTAAATGGGTCCCCCAGGAAACGAGGGCCTGTTTTTTGGTTCCTACCCGCGGTGTCGCACTTAAATGGGTCCCCCCGGAAACGGGGGCCCGTTTTTTTGGTTCCTACCACTGTTTTTTGGTTCCTACCACCGGTGTCGAGCTTAAATGGGTCCCCCCGGAAACGGGGGCCCGTTTTTTTGGTTCCTACCCCCGTTTTTTGGTTCCTACCCCCGGTCTCGCGCTTAAATGGGTCCCCCCTGTAACGGGTGCCCGTTTTTTTGGTTCCTACCACTGTTTTTTGGTTTCTACCACTGGTGTCGCACTTAAATGGGTCTCCCCGGAAACGGGGGCCCGTTTTTTTGGTTCCTACCCCCGTTTTTTGGTTTCTACCCCCGGTGTTGCGCTTAAATGGGTCCCCCTGGAAACAGGGGCCTGTTTTTTGTTTCCTACCCCCGGTGTTGCGCTTAAATGGTTCCCCCCGGAAACGGAGGCCCGTTTTTTTGGTTCCTACCCCCGTTTTTTGGTTCCTACCCCCGGTGTCGCGCTTAAATGGGTCCCCCCGGAAACGGGGGCCCGTTTTTTTGGTTCCTACCCCAGTTTTTTGGTTCCTACCCCCTGTGTCGCGCTTAAATGGGTCCCCCCGGAAACGAGGGGGTTTTTTTGGTTCAAACCACTGTTTTTTCGTTCCTACCCCGGTGTCGCGCTTAAATGGGTCCCCCCGTAAACGGGGGCCCGTTTTTTTCGGTTCCTACCCCCGTTTTTTGGTTCCTACCCCAGGTGTCGCGCTGAAATGGGTCCCCCTGGAAACGGAGGCCCGTTTTTTTGGTTCCTACCCCCGTTTTTTGGGTCCTACCCCCGGTGTCGCGCTTAAATGGGTCCCCCCGGAAACGGGGGCCCGTTTTTTTGGTTCCTACCCCCGGTGTCGCGCTTAAATGAGTCCCCCCGGAAACGGGGGCCTGTTTTTTGGTTCCTACCCCCGGTGTCGCGCTTAAATGGTTCCCCCCGGAAACGGGGGCCCGTTTTTTTGGTTCCTACCCCCGGTTTTTGGTTCCTACCCCCGGTGTCGCGCTTAAATGGGTCCCCCCGGAAATGGGGGCCCGTTTTTTTGGTTCCTACCCCCGTTTTTTGGTTCCTACCCCCGGTGTTGAGCTTAAATGGGTCCCCCCGGAAACGGGGGCCCGTTTTTTTGGTTCCTACCCTCGTTTTTTGGTACCTACCCCCGGTGTCGCGCTTAAATGGGTCCCCCCAGAAACGGGGACCCGTTTTTTCGGTTCCTACCTCCCTTTTTTGGTTCCTACCCCCGGTGTCGCGCTTAAATGGTTCCCCCCGGAAACGAGGGCCTGTTTTTTGGTTCCTACCCCCGGTGTCGCGCTTAAATGGGTCCCCCCGGAAACGGGGGCCCGTTTTTTTGGTTCCTACCCCCGTTTTTTGGTTCCTACCCCCGGTGTTGCGCTTAAATGGGTCCCCCCGAAAACTGGGGCCCGTTTTTTTGGTTCCTACCCCCGTTTTTTGGTTCCTATCCCCGGTGTCGCGCTTAAATGGGTCCCCCCGGAAACGGGGGCCCGTTTTTTTGGTTCCTACCCCCGTTTATTGGTTCCTACCCCCGGTGCCACGTTTAAATGGGTCCCCCCGGAAACGGGGGCCCGTTTTTTTGGTTCCTACCCCGTTTTTTGGTTACTACCGCCGGTGTCGCGCTTAAATGGGTCCCCCCGGAAACGGGGGCCAGTTTTTTTGATTCCTACCCCCGTTTTTTGGTTCCTACCCCCGGTGTCGCGCTTAAATGGGTCCCCCCGGTAACGGGGGCCCGTTTTTTTGGTTCCTACCCCCGTTTTTTGGTTCCTACCACCGGTGTCGCGCTTAAATGGGTCCCCCCGGAAACGGGGGCCGGTTTTTTTGGTTCCTACCCCCATTTTTTGGTTCCTACCCCCGGTGTCGCGCTTAAATGGGTTCCCCCCGGAAACAGGGGCCCGTTTTTTTGGTTCCTACCCCCGTTTTTTGGTTCCTACCCCCAGTGTCGCGCTTAAATGTGTCCCCCCGGAAACGGGGGCCCGTTTTTTGGTTCCTACCCCCGGTGTCGCGCTTAAATGAGTCCCCCCGGAAATGGGGGCCTGTTTTTTGGTTCCTACCCCCGGTGTCGCGCTTAAATGGGTCCCCCCAGAAACGGGGGCCCGTTTTTTTGGTTCCTACCCCCGTTTTTTGGTTCCTACCCCCGGTGTCGCGCTTAAATGGGTCCCCCCGGAAACGGGGGCCCGTTTTTTTGGTTCCTACCCCCTTTTTTGGTTCCTACCCCCGGTGTCGCGCTTAAATGGGTCCCTCCGGAAACGAGGGCCTGTTTTTTGGTTCCTACCCCCGGTGTCGAGCTTAAATGGGTCCCCCTGGAAACGGGGGCCCGTTTTTTTGGTTCCTACCCCTGTTTTTTAGTTCCTACCCCCGGTGCCGCGTTTAAATGGGTACCCCCGGAAACGGGGGCCCGTTTTTTTGGTTGTACCCCCGTTTTTTGGTTCCTACCCCTGGTGTCGCGCTTAGACGGGTCCCCCGGAAACGGGGGCCCGTTTTCTCGGTTCCTACCCCCGTTTTTTGGTTCCTACCCCCGGTGTCGCGCTTAAATGGGTCCCCCAGGAAAAGGGGGCCCATTTTTTCGATTCCTAACCCCGTTTTTTGGTTCCTACCCCCGGTGTCGCGCTTAATTGGGTCCACCCAGGAAACAGGGGCCCGTTTTTTCGGTTCCTACCCCCGTTTTTTGGTTCCTACCCCCGGTGTCGCGCTTAAATGGGTCCCCCCGGAAACGGGGGCCCGTTTTTTCGGTTCCTACCCCCGTTTTTTGGTTCCTACCCCCGGTGTCGCGCTTAAATGGGTCCCCCCGGAAACGGGGGCCCGTTTTTTTGGTTCCTACCCCCGTTTTTTGGTTCCTACCCCCGGTGCCCGCGCTTAAATGGGTCCCCCCGGAAACGGGGGCCCGTTTTTTTTGGTTCCTACCCCCGTTTTTTGGTTCCTACCCCCGGTGCCGCGCTTAAATGGGTCCCCCCGGAAACGGGGGCCCGTTTTTTTGGTTCCTACCCCCGTTTTTTGGTTCCTACCCCCGGTGTCGCGCTTAAATGGGTCCCCCGGAAACGGGGGCCCGTTTTTTTGGTTCCTACCCCCGTTTTTTGGTTCCTACCCCCGGTGTCGCGCTTAAATGGGTCCCCCCGGAAACGGGGGCCTGTTTTTTGGTTCCTACCCCCGGTGTCGCGCTTAAATGGTTCCCCCCGGAAACGGGGGCCCGTTTTTTTGGTTCCTACCCCCGTTTATTGGTTTCTACCCCCGGTGCCGCGTTTAAATGGGTCCCCCCGGAAACGGGGGCCCGTTTTTTTGGTTCCTACCCCGTTTTTTGGTTCCTACCGCCGGTGTCGCGCTTAAATGGGTCCCCCCGGAAACGGGGGCCAGTTTTTTTGATTCCTACCCCCGTTTTTTGGTTCCTACCCCCGGTGTCGCGCTTAAATGGGTCCCCCCGGTAACGGGGGCCCGTTTTTTTGGTTCCTACCCCCGTTTTTTGGTTCCTACCACCGGTGTCGCGCTTAAATGGGTCCCCCCGGAAACGGGGGCCCATTTTTTTGGTTCCCACCCCCGTTTTTTGGTTCCTACCCCCGGTGTCGTGCTTAAATGGGTCCCCCCGGAAACGGGGGCCCGTTTTTTTGGTTCCTACCCCCGTTTTTTGGTTCCTACCCCCGGTGTCGCGCTTAAATGGGTCCCCCCAAAAACGGAGGCCCGTTTTTTCGGTTCCTACCTCCGTTTTTTGGTTCCTACCCCCGGTGTCGCGCTTAAATGGGTCTCCCCGGAAACGGGGGCCCGTTTTTTTGGTTCCTACCCCCGTTTTTTGGTTCCTACCCCCGGTGTCGCGCTTAAATGGGTCACCCCGGAAACGGGGGCCCGTTTTTTTGATTCCTACCCCCGTTTATTGGTTCCTACCCCCGGTGCCGCGTTTAAATGGGTCCCCCCGGAAACGGGGGCCCGTTTTTTTGGTTCCTACCCCGTTTTTTGGTTCCTACCGCCGGTGTCGCGCTTAAATGGGTCTCCCTAGAAACGGGGGCCAGTTTTTTTGATTCCTACCCCCGTTTTTTGGTTCCTACCCCCGGAGTCACGCTTAAATGGGTCCCCCCGGAAACGGGGGGGCGTTTTTTTGCTTCCTACCCCCTTTTTTTGGTTCCTACCCCCGGTGTCGCGCTTAAATGGGTCCCCCCGGAAACAGGGGCCCGTTTTTTTGGTTCCTACCCCCGTTTTTTGGTTCCTAACCCCGGTGTCGCGCTTAAATGGGTCCCCCAGGAAACAAGGGCCTGTTTTTTGGTTCCTACCCCCGGTGTCGCACTTAAATGGGTCCCACCGGAAACGGGGGCCCGTTTTTTTGGTTCCTACCCCTGTTTTTTGGTTCCTACCCCCGGTGTCGCGCTTAAATGGGTCCCCCTGGAAACGGGGGCCCGTTTTTTTGGTTCCTACCCCCGTTTTTTGGTTCCTACCCCCGGTCTCGCGCTTAAATGGGTCCCCCCTGTAACGGGGGCCCGTTTTTTTGGTTCCTACCACTGTTTTTTGGTTCCTACCACTGGTGTCGCACTTAAATGGGTCTCCCTGGAAACGGGGGCCCGTTTTTTTGGTTCCTACCCCCGTTTTTTGGTTTCTACCCCCGGTGTCGCGCTTAAATGGGTCCCCCTGGAAACGGGGGCCTGTTTTTTGTTTCCTACCCCCGGTGTCGCGCTTAAATGGTTCCCCCCGGAAACGGGGGCCCGTTTTTTTGGTTCCTACCCCCGTTTTTTGGTTCCTACCCCCGGTGTCGCGCTTAAATGGGTCCCCCCAGAAACGGGGGCCCGTTTTTTTGGTTCCTACCCCTGTTTTTTGGTTCCTACCCCCAGTGTCGCGCTTAAATGGGTCCCCCCGGAAACGGGGGCGTTTTTTTGGTTCCTACCACTGTTTTTTCGTTCCTACCCCGGTGTCGCGCTTAAATGGGTCCCCCCGTAAACGGGGGCCCGTTTTTTCGGTTCCTACCCCCGTTTTTTGGTTCCTACCCCAGGTGTCGCGCTGAAATGGGTCCCCCTGGAAACGGAGGCCCGTTTTTTTGGTTCCTACCCCCGTTTTTTGGGTCCTACCCCCGGTGTCGCGCTTAAATGGGTCCCCCCGGAAACGGGGGCCCGTTTTTTTGGTTCCTACCCTCGTTTTTTGGTACCTACCCCCGGTGTCGCGCTTAAATGGGTCCCCCCACAAACGGGGACCCGTTTTTTCGGTTCCTACCTCCCTTTTTTGGTTCCTACCCCCGGTGTCGCGCTTAAATGGGTCCCCCCGGAAACGAGGGCCTGTTTTTTGGTTCCTACCCCCGGTGTCGCGCTTAAATGGGTCCCCCCGGAAACGGGGGCCCGTTTTTTTGGTTCCTACCCCCGTTTTTTGGTTCCTACCACCGGTGTTGCGCTTAAATGGGTCCCCCGAAAACGGGGGCCCGTTTTTTTGGTTCCTACCCCCGTTTTTTGGTTCCTATCCCCGGTGTCGCGCTTAAATGGGTCCCCCCGGAAACGGGGGCCCGTTTTTTTGGTTCCTACCCCCGTTTATTGGTTCCTACCCCCGGTGCCGCGTTTAAATGGGTCCCCCCGGAAACGGGGGCCCGTTTTTTTGGTTCCTACCCCGTTTTTTGGTTCCTACCGCCGGTGTCGCGCATAAATGGGTCCCCCCGGAAACGGGGGCCAGTTTTTTTGATTCCTACCCCCGTTTTTTGGTTCCTACCCCCGGTGTCGCGCTTAAATGGGTCCCCCCGGTAACGGGGGCCCGTTTTTTTGGTTCCTACCCCCGTTTTCTGGTTCCTACCACCGGTGTCGCGCTTAAATGGGTCCCCCCGGAAACGGGGGCCCGTTTTTTTGGTTCCCACCCCCGTTTTTTGGTTCCTACCCCCGGTGTCGTGCTTAAATGGGTCCCCCCGGAAACGGGGGCCCGTTTTTTTGGTTCCTACCCCCGTTTTTTGGTTCCTACCCCCGGTGTCGCGCTTAAATGGGTCCCCCCAAAAACGGAGGCCCGTTTTTTCGGTTCCTACCCCCGTTTTTTGGTTCCTACCCCCGGTGTCGCGCTTAAATGGGTCCCCCCGGAAATGGGGGCCGGTTTTTTTGGTTCCTACCCCCATTTTTTGGTTCCTACCCCCGGTGTCGCGCTTAAATGGGTTCCCCCCGGAAACGGGGGCCCGTTTTTTCGGTTCCTACCCCCGTTTTTTGGTTCCTACCCCCGGTGCCGCGCTTAAATGGGTCCCCCCGGAAACGGGGGCCCGTTTTTTTGGTTCCTACCCCGTTTTTTGGTTCCTACCGCCGGTGTCGCGCTTAAATGGGTTCCCCCGGAAACAGGGGCCGTTTTTTTGGTTCCTACCCCCATTTTTTGGTTCCTACCCCCGGTGTCGCTCTTAAATTGGTCCCCCCAAAAAAGGAGGCCCGTTTTTTCGGTTCCTACACCCGTTTTTTGGTTCCTACCCCCGGTGTCGCGCTTAAATGGGTTCCCCCCGGAAACAGGGGCCCGTTTTTTTGGTTCCTACCCCCGTTTTTTGGTTCCTACCCCCAGTGTCGCGCTTAAATGGGTCCCCCCGGAAACGGGGGCCCGTTTTCTGGTTCCTACCCCCGGTGTCGCGCTTAAATGAGTCCCCCCGGAAACGGGGGCCTGTTTTTTGGTTCCTACCCCCGGTGTCGCGCTTAAATGGTTCCCCCCGGAAACGGGGGCCCGTTTTTTTGGTTCCTACCCCCGGTTTTTGGTTCCTACCCCCGGTGTCGCGCTTAAATGGGTCCCCCCGGAAACGGGGGCCCGTTTTTTTGGTTCCTACCCCCGTTTTTTGGTTCCTACCCCGGTGTCGCGCTTAAATGGGTCCCCTCGGAAATAGGGCCCGTTTTTTTGGTTCCTACCCCCGTTTTTTGGTTCCTACCCCCGGTGTCGCGCTTAAATGGGTCCCCCCGGAAACGGGGGCCCGTTTTTTTGGTTCCTACCCCTGTTTTTTGGTTCCTACCCCCGGTGTCGCGCTTAAATGGGTCCCCCCAGAAACGGGGGCCCGTTTTTTTGGTTCCTACCCCCGTTTTTTGGTTCCTACCCCCGGTGTCGCGCTTAAATGGGTTCCCCCCGGAAACGGGGGCCCGTTTTTTCGGTTCCTACCCCCGTTTTTTGGTTCCTACCCCCGGTGCCGCGCTTAAATGGGTCCCCCCGGAAACGGGGGCCCGTTTTTTTGGTTCCTACCCCGTTTTTTGGTTCCTACCGCCGGTGTCGCGCTTAAATGGGTTCCCCCCGGAAACGGGGGCCCGTTTTTTTGGTTCCCACCCCCGTTTTTTGGTTCCTACCCCCGGTGTCGTGCTTAAATGGTTCCCCCCGGAAACAGGGGCCCGTTTTTTTGGTTCCTACCCCCGTTTTTTGGTTCCTACCCCCGGTGTCGCGCTTAAATGGGTCCCCCCAAAAACGGAGGCCCGTTTTTTCGGTTCCTACACCCGTTTTTTGGTTCCTACCCCCGGTGTCGCGCTTAAATGGGTCCCCCCGGAAACGGGGGCCGGTTTTTTTGGTTCCTACCCCCATTTTTTGGTTCCTACCCCCGGTGTCGCGCTTAAATGGGTTCCCCCCGGAAACAGGGGCCCGTTTTTTTGGTTCCTACCCCCGTTTTTTGGTTCCTACCCCCAGTGTCGCGCTTAAATGGGTCCCCCCGGAAACGGGGGCCCGTTTTTTGGTTCCTACCCCCGGTGTCGCGCTTAAATGAGTCCCCCCGGTAACGGGGGCCTGTTTTTTGGTTCCTACCCCCGGTGTCGCGCTTAAATGGTTCCCCCCGGAAACGGGGGCCCGTTTTTTTGGTTCCTACCCCGGTTTTTGGTTCCTACCCCCGGTGTCGCCCTTAAATGGGTCCCCCCGGAAACGGGGGCCCGTTTTTTTGGTTCCTACCCCCGTTTTTTGGTTCCTACCCCGGTGTCGCGCTTAAATGGGTCCCCTCGGAAATGGGGCCCGTTTTTTTGGTTCCTACCCCCGTTTTTTGGTTCCTACCCCCGGTGCCGGGTTTAAATGGGTCCCCCCGGAAACGGGGGCCCGTTTCTTTGGTTCCTACCCCCGTTTTTTGGTTCCTACCCCCGGTGTCGCGCTTAAATGGGTCCCCCCGGAAACGGAGGCCCGTTTTTTTGGTTCCTACCCTCGTTTTTTGGTTCCTACCCCCGGTGTCGCGCTTAAATGGGTCCCCCCGGAAACTGGGGCCCGTTTTTTTGGTTCCTACCCGTTTTTTGGTTCCTACCCCCGGTGTCGCGCTTAAATGGGTCCCCCCAGAAACGGGGGCCCGTTTTTTTGGTTCCTACCCCCGTTTTTTGGTTCCTACCCCCGGTGTCGCGCTTAAAGGGGTCCCCCCGGAAACGGGGGCCCGTTTTTTTGGTTCCTACCCCCTTTTTTGGTTCCTACCCCCGGTGTCGCGCTTAAATGGGTCCCTCCGGAAACGAGGGCCTGTTTTTTGGTTCCTACCCCCGGTGTCGCGCTTAAATGGTTCCCCCCGGAAACGGGGGCCCGTTTTTTTGGTTCCTACCCCCGTTTTTTGTTTCCTACACCCGGTGTCGCGCTTAAATGGGTCCCCCCGGAAACTGGGGCCCGTTTTTTTGGTTCCTAACCCCGTTTTTTGGTTCCTACCCCCGGTCTCGCGCTTAAATGGGTCCCCCCTGTAACGGGGGCCCGTTTTTTTGGTTCCTACCACTGTTTTTTGGTTCCTATCACCGGTGTCACGCTTAAATGGGTCCCCCCGGAAACGGGGGCCCGTTTTTTTGGTTCCTACCCCCGTTTTTTGTTTCCTACCCCCGGTGTCGCACTTAAATGGGTCCCCCTGGAAACGGGGGCCTGTTTTTTGTTTCCTACCCCCGGTGTCGCGCTTAAATGGTTCCCCCCGGAAACGGGGGCCCGTTTTTTTGGTTCCTACCACTGTTTTTTGGTTCCTACCACCGGTGTCGCGCTTAAATGGTTCCCCCCGGAAACGGGGGCCCGTTTTTTCGGTTCCTACCCCCGTTTTTTGGTTCCTACCCCCGGTGTCGCGCTTAAATGGGTCCCCCCGGAAACGGGGGCCCGTTTTTTTGGTTCCTACCCCCATTTTTTGGTTCCACCCCCGGTGTCGCGCTTAAATGGGTTCCCCCCGGAAACGGGGGCCCGTTTTTTCGGTTCCTACCCCCGTTTTTTCGTTCCTACCCCCGGTGCCGCGCTTAAATCGGTCGCCACGGAAACGGGGGCCCGTTTTTTTGGTTCCTACCCCCGTTTATTGGTTCCTACCCCCAGTGTCGCGCTTATATGTGTCCCCCCGGAAACCGGGGCATGTTTTTTGGTTCCTACCCCCGGTGTCGCGCTTAAATGGGTCCCCCCGGAAATGGAGGCCCGTTTTTTTGGTTCCTACCCCCGTTTTTTGGTTCCTACCCCCGGTGTCGCGCTTAAATGAGTCCCCCCGGAAACGGGGGCCTGTTTTTTGGTTCCTACCCCCGGTGTCGCGCTTAAATGGTTCCCCCCGGAAACGGGGGCCCGTTTTTTTGGTTCCTACCCCCGGTTTTTGGTTCCTACCCCCGGTGTCGCGCTTAAATGGGTCCCCCCGGAAACGGGGGCCCGTTTTTTTGGTTCCTACCCCCGTTTTTTGGTTCCTACCCCGGTGTCGCGCTTAAATGGGTCCCCTCGGAAATGGGGCCCGTTTTTTTGGTTCCTACCCCGGTTTTTTGGTTCCTACCCCCGGTGCCGGGTTTAAATGGGTCCCCCCGGAAACGGGGGCCCGTTTCTTTGGTTCCTACCCCCGTTTTTTGGTTCCTACCCCCGGTGTCGCGCTTAAATGGGTCCCCCCGGAAACGGAGGCCCGTTTTTTTGGTTCCTACCCTCGTTTTTTGGTTCCTACCCCCGGTGTCGCGCTTAAATGGGTCCCCCCGGAAACGGGGGCCCGTTTTTTCGGTTCCTACCTCCGTTTTTTGGTTCCTACCCCCGGTGTCGCGCTTAAATGGGTCCCCCCGGAAACTAGAGCCTGTTTTTTGGTTCCTACCCCCGGTGTCGCGCTTAAATGGGTCCCCCTGGAAACGGGGGCCCGTTTTTTTGGTTCCTATCCCCGTTTTTTGGTTCCTACCCCCGGTATCGCGCTTAAATGGGTCCCCCCGGAAACGGGGGCCCGTATTTTTGGTTCCTACCCCCGTTTTTTGGTTCCTACCCCCGGTGCCGAGTTTAAATGGGTCCCCCCGGAAACGGGGGCCCGTTTTTTTTGGTTCCTACCCCCGTTTTTTGGTTCCAACCCCCGGTGTCGCGCTTAAGTGGGTCCCCCCGGAAACGGGGGCCTGTTTTTTGGATTCTACCCCCGGTGTCGCGCTTAAATGGCTCCCCTCGGAAACGGGGGCCCGTTTTTTTGGTTCCTACCCCCGTTTATTGGTTCCTACCCCCGGTATCGCGCTTAAATGGGTCCCCCCGGAAACAGGGGCCCGTTTTTTTGTTTCCTACCACCGTTTTTTGGTTCCTACCCCCGGTGTCGCGCTTAAATGGGTCCCCCCGGAAACGGGGGCCCGTTTTTTTGGTTCCTACCCCCGTTTATTGGTTCCTACCCTCGGTGTCGTGCTTAAATGGGTCCACCCGGAAACCGGGGCATGTTTTTTGGTTCCTACCCCCGGTGTCGCGCTCAAATGGGTCCCCCCGGAAACGGGGGCCCGTTTTTTTGGTTCCTACCCCTGTTTTTTGGTTCCTACCCCCGGTGTCGCGCTTAAATGGGTCCCCCCGGAAACAGAGGCCCGTTTTTTGGTTACTACCCCCGTTTTTTGGTTCCTACCCCCGGTGTCGCGCTTAAATGAGTCCCCCCGGAAACGGGGGCCTGTTTTTTGGTTCCTACCCCCGGTGTCGCGCTTAAATGGTTCCCCCCGGAAACGGGGGCCCGTTTTTTTGGTTCCTACCCCCGGTTTTTGGTTCCTACCCCCGGTGTCGCGCTTAAATGGGTCCCCCCGGAAACGGGGGCCCGTTTTTTTGGTTCCTACCCCCGTTTTTTGGTTCCTACCCCGGTCTTGCGCTTAAATGGGTCCCCTCGGAAATGGGGCCCGTTTTTTTGGTTCCTACCCCCGTTTTTTGGTTCCTACCCCCGGTGCCGGGTTTAAATGGGTCCCCCCGGAAACGGGGGCCCGTTTCTTTGGTTCCTACCCCCGTTTTTTGGTTCCTACCCCCGGTGTCGCGCTTAAATGGGTCCCCCCGGAAACGGAGGCCCGTTTTTTTGGTTCCTACCCCCGTTTTTTGGTTCCTACCCCCGGTGTCGCGCTTAAATGCGTCCCCCCGGAAACGGGGGCCCGTTTTTTTGGTTCCTACCCCTGTTTTTTGGTTCCTACCCCCGGTGTCGCGCTTAAATGCGTCCCCCCAGAAACGGGGGCCCGTTTTTTTGGTTCCTACCCCCGTTTTTTGGTTCCTACCCCCGGTGTCGCGCTTAAATGGGTCCCCCCGGAAACGGGGGCCCGTTTTTTTGGTTCCTACCCCCTTTTTTGGTTCCTACCCCCGGTGTCGCGCTTAAATGGGTCCCTCCGGAAACGAGGGCCTGTTTTTTGGTTCCTACCCCCGGTGTCGCACTTAAATGGTTCCCCCCGGAAACGGGGGCCCGTTTTTTTGGTTCCTACCCCCGTTTTTTGATTCCTACACCCGGTGTCGCGCTTAAATGGGTCCCCCCGGAAACTGGGGCCCGTTTTTTTGGTTCCTACCCCCGTTTTTTGGTTCCTACCCCCGGTGTCGCGCTTAAATGGGTCCCCCCGGAAACGGGGGCCGGTTTTTTTGGTTGTACCCCCGTTTTTTGGTTCCTACCCCTGGTGTCGCGCTTAGACGGGTCCCCCGGAAACGGGGGCCCGTTTTTTCGGTTCCTACCCCCGTTTTTTGGTTCCTACCCCCAGTGTCGCGCTTAAATGGGTCCCCCCGGAAAAGGGGGCCCATTTTTTCGGTTCCTAACCCCGTTTTTTGGTTCCTACCCCCGGTGTCGCGCTTAAATGGGTCCCCCCGGAAACAGAGGCCCGTTTTTTTTGGTTCCTACCCCCGTTTTTTGGTTCCTACCCCCGGTGTCGCGCTTAAATGGGTCCCCCCGGAAACAGGGGCCCGTTTTTTTGGTTCCTACCCCCGTTTTTTGGTTCCTACCCCCGGTGTCGCGCTTAAATGGGTCCCCCCGGAAACGGGGGCCTGTTTTTTTGGTTCCTATCCCCGTTTTTTGGTTCCTACCCCCGGTGCCGCGTTTAAATGGGTCCCCCCGGAAATGGGGGCCCGTTTTTTTGGTTCCTACCCCCGTTTTTTGGTTCCAACCCCCGGTGTCGCGCTTAAGTGGGTCCCCCCAGAAACAGGGGCTTGCTTTTTGGATTCTACCCCCGGTGTCGCGCTTAAATGGCTCCCCTCGGAAACGGGGGCCCGTTTTTTTGGTTCCTACCCCCGTTTATTGGTTCCTACCCCCGGTGTCGCGCTTAAATGGGTCCCCCCGGAAACCGGGGCATGTTTTTTGGTTCCTACCCCCGGTGTCGCGCTCAAATGGGTCCCCCCGGAAACGGGGGCCCGTTTTTTTGGTTCCTACCCCCGTTTTTTGGTTCCTACCCCCGGTGTCGCGCTTAAATGGGTCCCCCCGGAAACCGGGGCATGTTTTTTGGTTCCTACCCCCGGTGTCGCGCTCAAATGGGTCCCCCCGGAAACGGGGGCCCGTTTTTTTTGGTTCCTACCCCCATTTTTTGGTTCCTACCCCCGGTGTCGCGCTTAAATGGGTCCCCCCGGAAACGGGGGCCCGTTTTCTCGGTTCCTACCCCCGTTTTTTGGTTCCAACCCCCGGTGTCGCGCTTAAGTGGGTCCCCCCAGAAACGGGGGCTTGTTTTTTGGATTCTACCCCCGGTGTCGCGCTTAAATGGCTCCCCTCGGAAACGGGGGCCCGTTTTTTTGGTTCCTACCCCCGTTTTTTGGTTCCTACCCCCGGTGTCGCGCTTAAATGGGTCCCCCCGGAAACAGAGGCCCGTTTTTTGGTTCCTACCCCCGTTTTTTGGTTCTTATCCCCGGTGTCGCGCTTAAATGGGTCCCCCCGGAAAATGGGGCCCGTTTTTTTTGTTCATACCCCCGTTTATTGGTTCCTACCTCCGGTGTCGCGCTTAAATGGGTCCCCCCGGAAACGGGGGCCCGTTTTTTTGGTTCCTACCCCCGTTTTTTGGTTCCTACCCCCGGTGTCGCGCTTAAATGGGTCCCCCCGGAAACGGGGGCCCGTTTTTTTGGTTCCTACCCCCGTTTATTGGTTCCTACCCTCGGTGTCGTGCTTAAATGGGTCCACCCGGAAACCGGGGCATGTTTTTTGGTTCCTACCCCCGGTGTCGCGCTCAAATGGGTCCCCCCGGAAACGGGGGCCCGTTTTTTTGGTTCCTACCCCCGTTTTTTGGTTCCTACCCCCGGTGTCGCGCTTAAATGGGTCCCCCCGGAAACGAGGGCCTGTTTTTTGGTTCCTACCCCCGGTGTCGCGCTTAAATGGGTCCCCCCGGAAACGGGGGCCCGTTTTTTTGGTTCCTACCCCCGTTTATTGGTTCCTACCCTCGGTGTCGTGCTTAAATGGGTCCACCCGGAAACCGGGGCATGTTTTTTGGTTCCTACCCCCGGTGTCGCGCTCAAATGGGTCCCCCGGAAACGGGGGCCCGTTTTTTTGGTTCCTACCCCCGTTTTTTGGTTCCTACCCCCGGTGTCGCGCTTAAATGGGTCCCCCCGGAAACGAGGGCCTGTTTTTTGGTTCCTACCCCCGGTGTCGCGCTTAAATGGGTCCCCCCGGAAACGGGGGCCCGTTTTTTTGGTTCCTACCCCTGTTTTTTGGTTCCTACCCCCGGTGTCGCGCTTAAATGGGTCCCCCCGGAAACAGAGGCCCGTTTTTTGGTTACTACCCCCGTTTTTTGGTTCCTACCCCCGGTGTCGCGCTTAAATGAGTCCCCCCGGGAACGGGGGCCTGTTTTTTGGTTCCTACCCCCGGTGTCGCGCTTAAATGGTTCCCCCCGGAAACGGGGGCCCGTTTTTTTGGTTCCTACCCCCGGTTTTTGGTTCCTACCCCCGGTGTTGCGCTTAAATGGGTCCCCTCGGAAATGGGGCCCGTTTTTTTGGTTCCTACCCCCGTTTTTTGGTTCCTACCCCCGGTGCCGGTTTTAAATGGGTCCCCCCGGAAACGGGGGCCCGTTTCTTTGGTTCCTACCCCCGTTTTTTGGTTCCTACCCCCGGTGTCGCGCTTAAATGGGTCCCCCCGGAAACGGAGGCCCGTTTTTTTGGTTCCTACCCCCGTTTTTTGGTTCCTACCCCCGGTGTCGCGCTTAAATGGGTCCCCCCGGAAACGGGGACCCGTTTTTTTTGGTTCCTACCCCCGTTTTTTGGTTCCTACCCCCGGTGTCGCGCTTAAATGGGTCCCCCCGGAAACGAGGGCCTGTTTTTTGGTTCCTACCCCGGTGTCGCGCTTAAATGGGTCCCCCCGGAAACGGGGGCCCGTTTTTTTGGTTCCTACCCCCGTTTATTGGTTCCTACCCCCGGTGCCGCGTTTAAATGGGTCCCCCCGGAAACGGGGGCCCGTTTTTTTGGTTCCTACCCCCGTTTTTTGGTTCCTACCCCCGGTGTCGCGCTTAAATGGGTCCCCCCGGAAACGGGGGCCCATTTTTTCGGTTCCTACCTCCGTTTTTTGGTTCCTACCCCCGGTGTCGCGCTTAAATGGGTCCCCCCGGAAACTAGGGCCTGTTTTTTGGTTCCTACCCCCGGTGTCGCGCTTAAATGGGTCCCCCTGGAAACGGGGGCCCGTTTTTTTGGTTCCTATCCCCGTTTTTTGGTTCCTACCCCCGGTGTCGCGCTTAAATGGGTCCCCCCGGAAACGGGGGCCCGTATTTTTGGTTCCTACCCCCGTTTTTTGGTTCCTACCCCCGGTGCCGAGTTTAAATGGGTCCCCCCGGAAACGGGGGCCCGTTTTTTTGGTTCCTACCCCCGTTTTTTGGTTCCAACCCCCGGTGTCGCGCTTAAGTGGGTCCCCCCGGAAACGGGGGCCTGTTTTTTGGATTCTACCCCCGGTGTCGCGCTTAAATGGCTCCCCTCGGAAACGGGGGCCCGTTTTTTTGGTTCCTACCCCCGTTTATTGGTTCCTACCCCCGGTATCGCGCTTAAATGGGTCCCCCCGGAAACAGGGGCCCGTTTTTTTGTTTCCTACCACCGTTTTTTGGTTCCTACCCCCGGTGTCGCGCTTAAATGGGTCCCCCCGGAAACGGGGGCCCGTTTTTTTGGTTCCTACCCCCGTTTATTGGTTCCTACCCTCGGTGTCGTGCTTAAATGGGTCCACCCGGAAACCGGGGCATGTTTTTTGGTTCCTACCCCCGGTGTCGCGCTCAAATGGGTCCCCCCGGAAACGGGGGCCCGTTTTTTTGGTTCCTACCCCCGTTTTTTGGTTCCTACCCCCGGTGTCGCGCTTAAATGGGTCCCCCCGGAAACGAGGGCCTGTTTTTTGGTTCCTACCCCCGGTGTCGCGCTTAAATGGGTCCCCCCGGAAACGGGGGCCCGTTTTTTTGGTTCCTACCCCTGTTTTTTGTTCCTTCCCCCGGTGTCGCGCTTAAATGGGTCCCCCCGGAAACAGAGGCCCGTTTTTTGGTTACTACCCCCGTTTTTTGGTTCCTACCCCCGGTGTCGCGCTTAAATGAGTCCCCCCGGAAACGGGGGCCTGTTTTTTGGTTCCTACCCCCGGTGTCGCGCTTAAATGGTTCCCCCCGGAAACGGGGGCCCGTTTTTTTGGTTCCTACCCCCGGTTTTTGGTTCCTACCCCCGGTGTCGCGCTTAAATGGGTCCCCCCGGAAACGGGGGCCCGTTTTTTTGGTTCCTACCCCCGTTTTTTGGTTCCTACCCCGGTGTCGCGCTTAAATGGGTCCCCCCGGAAACGGGGGCCCGTTTTTTTGGTTCCTACCCCCGTTTATTGGTTCCTACCCTCGGTGTCGTGCTTAAATGGGTCCACCCGGAAACCGGGGCATGTTTTTTGGTTCCTACCCCCGGTGTCGCGCTCAAATGGGTCCCCCCGGAAACGGGGGCCCGTTTTTTTGGTTCCTACCCCCGTTTTTTGGTTCCTACCCCCGGTGTCGCGCTTAAATGGGTCCCCCCGGAAACGAGGGCCTGTTTTTTGGTTCCTACCCCCGGTGTCGCGCTTAAATGGGTCCCCCCGGAAACGGGGGCCCGTTTTTTTGGTTCCTACCCCTGTTTTTTGGTTCCTTCCCCCGGTGTCGCGCTTAAATGGGTCCCCCCGGAAACAGAGGCCCGTTTTTTGGTTACTACCCCCGTTTTTTGGTTCCTACCCCCGGTGTCGCGCTTAAATGAGTCCCCCCGGAAACGGGGGCCTGTTTTTTGGTTCCTACCCCCGGTGTCGCGCTTAAATGGTTCCCCCCGGAAACGGGGGCCCGTTTTTTTGGTTCCTACCCCCGGTTTTTGGTTCCTACCCCCGGTGTCGCGCTTAAATGGGTCCCCCCGGAAACGGGGGCCCGTTTTTTTGGTTCCTACCCCCGTTTTTTGGTTCCTACCCCGGTGTTGCGCTTAAATGGGTCCCCTCGGAAATGGGGCCCGTTTTTTTGGTTCCTACCCCCGTTTTTTGGTTCCTACCCCCGGTGCCGGGTTTAAATGGGTCCCCCCGGAAACGGGGGCCCGTTTCTTTGGTTCCTACCCCCGTTTTTTGGTTCCTACCCCCGGTGTCGCGCTTAAATGGGTCCCCCCGGAAACGGAGGCCCGTTTTTTTGGTTCCTACCCCCGTTTTTTGGTTCCTACCCCCGGTGTCGCGCTTAAATGCGTCTCCCCGGAAACGGGGGCCCGTTTTTTTGGTTCCTACCCCTGTTTTTTGGTTCCTACCCCCGGTGTCGCTCTTAAATGGGTCCCCCCAGAAACGGGGGCCCGTTTTTTTGGTTCCTACCCCCGTTTTTTGGTTCCTACCCCCGGTGTCGCGCTTAAATGGGTCCTCCCGGAAACGGGGGCCCGTTTTTTTGGTTCCTACCCCCTTTTTTGGTTCCTACCCCCGGTGTCGTGCTTAAATGGGTCCCTCCGGAAACGAGGGCCTGTTTTTTGGTTCCTACCCCCAGTGTCGCACTTAAATGGTTCCCCCCGGAAACGGGGGCCCGTTTTTTTGGTTCCTACCCCCGTTTTTTGATTCCTACACCCGGTGTCGCGCTTAAATGGGTCCCCCCGGAAACTGGGGCCCGTTTTTTTTGGTTCCTACCCCCGTTTTTTGGTTCCTACCCCCGGTGTCGCGCTTAAATGGGTCCCCCCGGAAACGGGGGCCGGTTTTTTTGGTTCCTACCCCCGTTTTTTGGTTCCTACCCCCGGTGTCGAGCTTAAATGGGTCCCCCTGGAAACGGGGGCCCGTTTTTTTGGTTCCTACCCTGTTTTTTAGTTCCTACCCCCGGTGCCGCGTTTAAATGGGTACCCCCGGAAACGGGGGCCCGTTTTTTTGGTTGTACCCCCGTTTTTTGGTTCCTACCCCTGGTGTCGCGCTTAGACGGGTCCCCCGGAAACGGTGGCCCGTTTTTTCGGTTACTACCCCCGTTTTTTGGTTCCTACCCCCAGTGTCGCGCTTAAATGGGTCCCCCCGGAAAAGGGGGCCCATTTTTTCGGTTCCTAACCCCGTTTTTTGGTTCCTACCCCCGGTGTCGCGCTTAAATGGGTCCCCCCGGAAACAGAGGCCCGTTTTTTTTGGTTCCTACCCCCGTTTTTTGGTTCCTACCCCCGGTGTCGCGCTTAAATGGGTCCCCCCGGAAACAGGGGCCCGTTTTTTTGGTTCCTACCCCCGTTTTTTGGTTCCTACCCCCGGTGTCGCGCTTAAATGGGTCCCCCCGGAAACGGGGGCCTGTTTTTTTGGTTCCTATCCCCGTTTTTTGGTTCCTACCCCCCGGTGCCGCGTTTAAATGGGTCCCCCCGGAAATGGGGGCCCGTTTTTTTGGTTCCTACCCCCGTTTTTTGGTTCCAACCCCCGGTGTCGCGCTTAAGTGGGTCCCCCCAGAAACAGGGGCTTGCTTTTTGGATTCTACCCCCGGTGTCGCGCTTAAATGGCTCCCCTCGGAAACGGGGGCCCGTTTTTTTGGTTCCTACCCCCGTTTATTGGTTCCTACCCCCGGTGTCGCGCTTAAATGGGTCCCCCCAGAAACCGGGGCATGTTTTTTGGTTCCTACCCCCGGTGTCGCGCTCAAATGGGTCCCCCCGGAAACGGGGGCCCGTTTTTTTGGTTCCTACCCCCGTTTTTTGGTTCCTACCCCCGGTGTCGCGCTTAAATGGGTCCCCCCGGAAACCGGGGCATGTTTTTTGGTTCCTACCCCCGGTGTCGCGCTCAAATGGGTCCCCCCGGAAACGGGGGCCCGTTTTTTTGGTTCCTACCCCCGTTTTTTGGTTCCTACCCCCGGTGTCGCGCTTAAATGGGTCCCCCCGGAAACGGGGGCCCGTTTTCTCGGTTCCTACCCCCGTTTTTTGGTTCCAACCCCCGGTGTCGCGCTTAAGTGGGTCCCCCCAGAAACGGGGGCTTGTTTTTTGGATTCTACCCCGGTGTCGCGCTTAAATGGCTCCCCTCGGAAACGGGGGCCCGTTTTTTTGGTTCCTACCCCCGTTTTTTGGTTCCTACCCCCGGTGTCGCGCTTAAATGGGTCCCCCCGGAAACAGAGGCCCGTTTTTTGGTTCCTACCCCCGTTTTTTGGTTCTTATCCCCGGTGTCGCGCTAAATGGGTCCTCCCGGAAAATGGGGCCCGTTTTTTTTGTTCATACCCCCGTTTATTGGTTCCTACCTCCGGTGTCGCGCTTAAATGGGTCCCCCCGGAAACGGGGGCCCGTTTTTTTGGTTCCTACCCCCGTTTTTTGGTTCCTACCCCCGGTGTCGCGCTTAAATGGGTTCCCCCTGGAAACGGGGGCCTGTTTTTTGGTTCCTACCCCCGGTGTCGCGCTTAAATGGGTCCCCCCGGAAACGGGGACCCGTTTTTTTGGTTCCTACCCCCGGTTTTTGGTTCCTACCCCCGGTGTCGCGCTTAAATGGGTCCCCCCGGAAACGGGGGCCCGTTTTTTTGGTTCCTACCCCCGTTTTTTGGTTCCTACCCCGGTGTTGCGCTTAAATGGGTCCCCTCGGAAATGGGGCCCGTTTTTTTGGTTCCTACCCCCGTTTTTTGGTTCCTACCCCCGGTGCCGGGTTTAAATGGGTCCCCCCGGAAACGGGGGCCCGTTTCTTTGGTTCCTACCCCCGTTTTTTGGTTCCTACCCCCGGTGTCGCGCTTAAATGGGTCCCCCCGGAAACGGAGGCCCGTTTTTTTGGTTCCTACCCCCGTTTTTTGGTTCCTACCCCCGGTGTCGCGCTTAAATGCGTCTCCCCGGAAACGGGGGCCCGTTTTTTTGGTTCCTACCCCTGTTTTTTGGTTCCTACCCCCGGTGTCGCTCTTAAATGGGTCCCCCCAGAAACGGGGGCCCGTTTTTTTGGTTCCTACCCCTGTTTTTTGGTTCCTACCCCCGGTGTCGCGCTTAAATGGGTCCTCCCGGAAACGGGGGCCCGTTTTTTTTGGTTCCTACCCCCTTTTTTGGTTCCTACCCCCGGTGTCGTGCTTAAATGGGTCCCTCCGGAAACGAGGGCCTGTTTTTTGGTTCCTACCCCCAGTGTCGCACTTAAATGGTTCCCCCCGGAAACGGGGGCCCGTTTTTTTGGTTCCTACCCCCGTTTTTTGATTCCTACACCCGGTGTCGCGCTTAAATGGGTCCCCCCGGAAACTGGGGCCCGTTTTTTTGGTTCCTACCCCCGTTTTTTGGTTCCTACCCCCGGTGTCGCGCTTAAATGGGTCCCCCCGGAAACGGGGGCCGGTTTTTTTGGTTCCTACCCCCGTTTTTTGGTTCCTACCCCCGGTGTCGAGCTTAAATGGGTCCCCCTGGAAACGGGGGCCCGTTTTTTTGGTTCCTACCCCTGTTTTTTAGTTCCTACCCCCGGTGCCGCGTTTAAATGGGTACCCCCGGAAACGGGGGCCCGTTTTTTTGGTTGTACCCCCGTTTTTTGGTTCCTACCCCTGGTGTCGCGCTTAGACGGGTCCCCCGGAAACGGTGGCCCGTTTTTTCGGTTACTACCCCCGTTTTTTGGTTCCTACCCCCAGTGTCGCGCTTAAATGGGTCCCCCCGGAAAAGGGGGCCCATTTTTTCGGTTCCTAACCCCGTTTTTTGGTTCCTACCCCCGGTGTCGCGCTTAAATGGGTCCCCCCGGAAACAGAGGCCCGTTTTTTTTGGTTCCTACCCCCGTTTTTTGGTTCCTACCCCCGGTGTCGCGCTTAAATGGGTCCCCCCGGAAACAGGGGCCCGTTTTTTTGGTTCCTACCCCCGTTTTTTGGTTCCTACCCCCGGTGTCGCGCTTAAATGGGTCCCCCCGGAAACGGGGGCCTGTTTTTTTGGTTCCTATCCCCGTTTTTTGGTTCCTACCCCCCGGTGCCGCGTTTAAATGGGTCCCCCCGGAAATGGGGGCCCGTTTTTTTGGTTCCTACCCCCGTTTTTTGGTTCCAACCCCCGGTGTCGCGCTTAAGTGGGTCCCCCCAGAAACAGGGGCTTGCTTTTTGGATTCTACCCCCGGTGTCGCGCTTAAATGGCTCCCCTCGGAAACGGGGGCCCGTTTTTTTGGTTCCTACCCCCGTTTATTGGTTCCTACCCCCGGTGTCGCGCTTAAATGGGTCCCCCCAGAAACCGGGGCATGTTTTTTGGTTCCTACCCCCGGTGTCGCGCTCAAATGGGTCCCCCCGGAAACGGGGGCCCGTTTTTTTGGTTCCTACCCCCGTTTTTTGGTTCCTACCCCCGGTGTCGCGCTTAAATGGGTCCCCCCGGAAACCGGGGCATGTTTTTTGGTTCCTACCCCCGGTGTCGCGCTCAAATGGGTCCCCCCGGAAACGGGGGCCCGTTTTTTTGGTTCCTACCCCCGTTTTTTGGTTCCTACCCCCGGTGTCGCGCTTAAATGGGTCCCCCCGGAAACGGGGGCCCGTTTTCTCGGTTCCTACCCCCGTTTTTTGGTTCCAACCCCCGGTGTCGCGCTTAAGTGGGTCCCCCCAGAAACGGGGGCTTGTTTTTTGGATTCTACCCCCGGTGTCGCGCTTAAATGGCTCCCCTCGGAAACGGGGGCCCGTTTTTTTGGTTCCTACCCCCGTTTTTTGGTTCCTACCCCCGGTGTCGCGCTTAAATGGGTCCCCCCGGAAACAGAGGCCCGTTTTTTGGTTCCTACCCCCGTTTTTTGGTTCTTATCCCCGGTGTCGCGCTTAAATGGGTCCTCCCGGAAAATGGGGCCCGTTTTTTTTGTTCATACCCCCGTTTATTGGTTCCTACCTCCGGTGTCGCGCTTAAATGGGTCCCCCCGGAAACGGGGGCCCGTTTTTTTGGTTCCTACCCCCGTTTTTTGGTTCCTACCCCCGGTGTCGCGCTTAAATGGGTTCCCCCTGGAAACGGGGGCCTGTTTTTTGGTTCCTACCCCCGGTGTCGCGCTTAAATGGGTCCCCCCGGAAACGGGGACCCGTTTTTTTGGTTCCTACCCCCGTTTTTTGGTTCCTACCCCCGGTGTCGCGCTTAAATGGGTCCCCCCGGAAACGAGGGCCTGTTTTTTGGTTCCTACCCCGGTGTCGCGCTTAAATGGGTCCCCCCGGAAACGGGGGCCCGTTTTTTTGGTTCCTACTCCCGTTTTTTGGTTCCTACCCCCGGTGTCGAGCTTAAATGGGTCCCCCCAGGAAACAGGGGCCCGTTTTTTCGGTTCCTACCCCCGTTTTTTGGTTCCTACCCCCGGTGTCGCGCTTAAATGGGTCCCCCCGGAAACGGGGGCCCGTTTTTTCGGTTCCTACCCCCGTTTTTTGGTTCCTACCCCCGGTGTCGCGCTTAAATGGGTCCCTCCGGAAACGGGGGCCCGTTTTTTTGGTTCCTACCCCCGTTTTTTGGTTCCTACCCCCGGTGCCGCGCTTAAATGGGTCCCCCCGGAAACGGGGGCCCGTTTTTTTGGTTCCTACCCCCGTTTTTTGGTTCCTACCCCCGGTGCCGCGCTTAAATGGGTCCCCCCGGAAACGGGGGCCCGTTTTTTTGGTTCCTATCCCCGTTTTTGTTCCTACCCCCGGTGTCGCGCTTAAATGGGTCCCCCGGAAACGGGGGCCCGTTTTTTTGGTTCCTACCCCCGTTTTTTGGTTCCTACCCCCGGTGTCGCGCTTAAATGGGTCCCCCCGGAAACGGGGGCCTGTTTTTTGGTTCCTACCCCAGGTGTCGCGCTTAAATGGTTCCCCCCGGAAACGGGGGCCCGTTTTTTTGGTTCCTACCCCCGTTTATTGGTTCCTTACCCCCGGTGCCGCGTTTAAATGGGTCCCCCCGGAAACGGGGGCCCGTTTTTTTGGTTCCTACCCCGTTTTTTGGTTCCTACCGCCGGTGTCGCGCTTAAATGGGTCCCCCCGGAAACGGGGGCCAGTTTTTTTGATTCCTACCCCCGTTTTTTGGTTCCTACCCCCGGTGTTGCGCTTAAATGGGTCCCCCGGTAACGGGGGCCCGTTTTTTGGTTCTACCCCCGTTTTTTGGTTCCTACCACCGGTGTCGCGCTTAAATGGGTCCCCCCGGAAACGGGGGCCCGTTTTTTTGGTTCCCACCCCCGTTTTTTGGTTCCTACCCCCGGTGTCGTGCTTAAATGGGTCCCCCCGGAAACGGGGGTCCGTTTTTTTGGTTCCTACCCCCGTTTTTTGGTTCCTACCCCCGGTGTCGCGCTTAAATGGGTCCCCCCAAAAACGGAGGCCCGTTTTTTCGGTTCCTACACCCGTTTTTTGGTTCCTACCCCGGTGTCGCGCTTAAATGGGTCCCCCCAGAAACGGGGGCCGGTTTTTTCGGTTCCTACCTCCGTTTTTTGGTTCCTACCCCCGGTGTCGCGCTTAAATGGGTCTCCCCGGAAACGGGGGCCCGTTTTTTTGGTTCCTACCCCGTTTTTTGGTTCCTACCCCCGGTGTCGCGCTTAAATGGGTCCCCCCGGAAACGGGGGCCCGTTTTTTTGGTTCCTACCCCCGTTTATTGGTTCCTACCCCCGGTGCCGCGTTTAAATGGGTCCCCCCGGAAACGGGGGCCCGTTTTTTTGGTTCCTACCCCGTTTTTTGGTTCCTACCGCCGGTGTCGCGCTTAATGGGTCCCCCTGGAAACGGGGCCAGTTTTTTTGATTCCTACCCCCGTTTTTTGGTTCCTACCCCCGGAGTCACTCTTAAATGGGTCTCCCCGGAAACGGGGGGGCGTTTTTTTGCTTCCTACCCCTTTTTTTGGTTCCTACCCCCGGTGTCGCGCTTAAATGGGTCCCCCCGGAAACAGGGGCCCGTTTTTTTGGTTCCTACCCCGTTTTTTGGTTCCTAACCCCGGTGTCGCGCTTAAATGGCTCCCTCGGAAACGGGGGCCCGTTTTTTTGGTTCCTACCCCCGTTTATTGGTTCCTACCCCCGGTATCGCGCTTAAATGGGTCCCCCCGGAAACAGGGGCCCGTTTTTTTGTTTCCTACCACCGTTTTTTGGTTCCTACCCCGGTGTCGCGCTTAAATGGGTCCCCCGGAAACGGGGGCCCGTTTTTTTGGTTCCTACCCCCGTTTATTGGTTCCTACCCTCGGTGTCGTGCTTAAATGGGTCCACCCGGAAACCGGGGCATGTTTTTGGTTCCTACCCCCGGTGTCGCGCTCAAATGGGTCCCCCCGGAAACGGGGGCCCGTTTTTTTGGTTCCTACCCCTGTTTTTTGGTTCCTACCCCCGGTGTCGCGCTTAAATGGGTCCCCCCGGAAACAGAGGCCCGTTTTTTGGTTACTACCCCCGTTTTTTGGTTCCTACCCCCGGTGTCGCGCTTAAATGAGTCCCCCCGGAAACGGGGGCCTGTTTTTTGGTTCCTACCCCCGGTGTCGCGCTTAAATGGTTCCCCCCGGAAACGGGGGCCCGTTTTTTTGGTTCCTACCCCCGGTTTTTGGTTCCTACCCCCGGTGTCGCGCTTAAATGGGTCCCCCCGGAAACGGGGCCCGTTTTTTTGGTTCCTACCCCCGTTTTTTGGTTCCTACCCCGGTCTTGCGCTTAAATGGGTCCCCTCGGAAATGGGGCCCGTTTTTTTGGTTCCTACCCCCGTTTTTTGGTTCCTACCCCCGGTGCCGGGTTTAAATGGGTCCCCCCGGAAACGGGGGCCCGTTTCTTTGGTTCCTACCCCCGTTTTTTGGTTCCTACCCCCGGTGTCGCGCTTAAATGGGTCCCCCCGGAAACGGAGGCCGTTTTTTTGGTTCCTACCCCCGTTTTTTGGTTCCTACCCCCGGTGTCGCGCTTAAATGCGTCCCCCGGAAACGGGGGCCCGTTTTTTTGGTTCCTACCCCTGTTTTTTGGTTCCTACCCCCGGTGTCGCGCTTAAATGCGTCCCCCCAGAAACGGGGGCCCGTTTTTTGGTTCCTACCCCCGTTTTTTGGTTCCTACCCCGGTGTCGCGCTTAAATGGGTCCCCCCGGAAACGGGGGCCCGTTTTTTTGGTTCCTACCCCCTTTTTTGGTTCCTACCCCCGGTGTCGCGCTTAAATGGGTCCCTCCGGAAACGAGGGCCTGTTTTTTGGTTCCTACCCCCGGTGTCGCACTTAAATGGTTCCCCCCGGAAACGGGGCCCGTTTTTTGGTTCCTACCCCCGTTTTTTGATTCCTACACCCGGTGTCGCGCTTAAATGGGTCCCCCCGGAAACTGGGGCCCGTTTTTTTGGTTCCTACCCCCGTTTTTTGGTTCCTACCCCCGGTGTCGCGCTTAAATGGGTCCCCCCGGAAACGGGGGCCGGTTTTTTTGGTTGTACCCCCGTTTTTTGGTTCCTACCCCTGGTGTCGCGCTTAGACGGGTCCCCCGGAAACGGGGGCCCGTTTTTTCGGTTCCTACCCCCGTTTTTTGGTTCCTACCCCCAGTGTCGCGCTTAAATGGGTCCCCCCGGAAAAGGGGGCCCATTTTTTCGGTTCCTAACCCCGTTTTTTGGTTCCTACCCCCGGTGTCGCGCTTAAATGGGTCCCCCCGGAAACAGAGGCCCGTTTTTTTTGGTTCCTACCCCCGTTTTTGGTTCCTACCCCCGGTGTCGCGCTTAAATGGGTCCCCCCGGAAACAGGGGCCCGTTTTTTGGTTCCTACCCCCGTTTTTTGGTTCCTACCCCCGGTGTCGCGCTTAAATGGGTCCCCCCGGAAACGGGGGCCTGTTTTTTTGGTTCCTATCCCGTTTTTTGGTTCCTACCCCCCGGTGCCGCGTTTAAATGGGTCCCCCCGGAAATGGGGGCCCGTTTTTTTGGTTCCTACCCCCGTTTTTTGGTTCCAACCCCCGGTGTCGCGCTTAAGTGGGTCCCCCCAGAACAGGGGCTTGCTTTTTGGATTCTACCCCCGGTGTCGCGCTTAAATGGCTCCCCTCGGAAACGGGGGCCCGTTTTTTTGGTTCCTACCCCCGTTTATTGGTTCCTACCCCCGGTGTCGCGCTTAAATGGGTCCCCCCGGAAACCGGGGCATGTTTTTTGGTTCCTACCCCCGGTGTCGCGCTCAAATGGGTCCCCCCGGAAACGGGGGCCCGTTTTTTTGGTTCCTACCCCCGTTTTTTGGTTCCTACCCCGGTGTCGCGCTTAAATGGGTCCCCCGGAAACCGGGGCATGTTTTTGGTTCCTACCCCCGGTGTCGCGCTCAAATGGGTCCCCCCGGAAACGGGGGCCCGTTTTTTTGGTTCCTACCCCGTTTTTTGGTTCCTACCCCCGGTGTCGCGCTTAAATGGGTCCCCCCGGAAACGGGGGCCCGTTTTCTCGGTTCCTACCCCGTTTTTTGGTTCCAACCCCCGGTGTCGCGCTTAAGTGGGTCCCCCCAGAAACGGGGGCTTGTTTTTTGGATTCTACCCCCGGTGTCGCGCTTAAATGGCTCCCCTCGGAAACGGGGGCCCGTTTTTTTGGTTCCTACCCCGTTTTTTGGTTCCTACCCCCGGTGTCGCGCTTAAATGGGTCCCCCCGGAAACAGAGGCCCGTTTTTGGTTCCTACCCCCGTTTTTTGGTTCTTATCCCCGGTGTCGCGCTTAAATGGGTCCCCCCGGAAAATGGGGCCCGTTTTTTTTGTTCATACCCCGTTTATTGGTTCCTACCTCCGGTGTCGCGCTTAAATGGGTCCCCCGGAAACGGGGGCCCGTTTTTTTTGGTTCCTACCCCGTTTTTTGGTTCCTACCCCCGGTGTCGCGCTTAAATGGGTCCCCCCGGAAACGGGGCCCGTTTTTTTGGTTCCTACCCCCGTTTATTGGTTCCTACCCTCGGTGTCGTGCTTAAATGGGTCCACCCGGAAACCGGGGCATGTTTTTTGGTTCCTACCCCCGGTGTCGCGCTCAAATGGGTCCCCCCGGAAACGGGGGCCCGTTTTTTTGGTTCCTACCCCCGTTTTTTGGTTCCTACCCCGGTGTCGCGCTTAAATGGGTCCCCCCGGAAACGAGGGCCTGTTTTTTGGTTCCTACCCCCGGTGTCGCGCTTAAATGGGTCCCCCCGGAAACGGGGGCCCGTTTTTTTGGTTCCTACCCCCGTTTATTGGTTCCTACCCTCGGTGTCGTGCTTAAATGGGTCCACCCGGAAACCGGGGCATGTTTTTTGGTTCCTACCCCCGGTGTCGCGCTCAAATGGGTCCCCCGGAAACGGGGGCCCGTTTTTTTGGTTCCTACCCCCGTTTTTTGGTTCCTACCCCCGGTGTCGCGCTTAAATGGGTCCCCCGGAAACGAGGGCCTGTTTTTTGGTTCCTACCCCCGGTGTCGCGCTTAAATGGGTCCCCCCGAAACGGGGGCCCGTTTTTTTGGTTCCTACCCCTGTTTTTTGGTTCCTACCCCCGGTGTCGCGCTTAAATGGGTCCCCCCGGAAACAGAGGCCCGTTTTTTGGTTACTACCCCCGTTTTTGGTTCCTACCCCCGGTGTCGCGCTTAAATGAGTCCCCCCGGGAACGGGGCCTGTTTTTGGTTCCTACCCCCGGTGTCGCGCTTAAATGGTTCCCCCCGAAACGGGGGCCCGTTTTTTTGGTTCCTACCCCCGGTTTTTGGTTCCTACCCCCGGTGTTGCGCTTAAATGGGTCCCCTCGGAAATGGGGCCCGTTTTTTTGGTTCCTACCCCCGTTTTTTGGTTCCTACCCCCGGTGCCGGTTTTAAATGGGTCCCCCCGGAAACGGGGGCCCGTTTCTTTGGTTCCTACCCCCGTTTTTTGGTTCCTACCCCCGGTGTCGCGCTTAAATGGGTCCCCCCGGAAACGGAGGCCCGTTTTTTTGGTTCCTACCCCCGTTTTTTGGTTCCTACCCCCGGTGTCGCGCTTAAATGGGTCCCCCCGGAAACGGGGACCCGTTTTTTTGGTTCCTACCCCCGTTTTTTGGTTCCTACCCCCGGTGTCGCGCTTAAATGGGTCCCCCGGAAACGAGGGCCTGTTTTTTGGTTCCTACCCCGGTGTCGCGCTTAAATGGGTCCCCCCGGAAACGGGGGCCCGTTTTTTTGGTTCCTACCCCCGTTTATTGGTTCCTACCCCCGGTGCCGCGTTTAAATGGGTCCCCCCGGAAACGGGGGCCCGTTTTTTTGGTTCCTACCCCGTTTTTTGGTTCCTACCCCGGTGTCGCGCTTAAATGGGTCCCCCCGGAAACGGGGGCCCATTTTTTCGGTTCCTACCTCCGTTTTTTGGTTCCTACCCCCGGTGTCGCGCTTAAATGGGTCCCCCCGGAAACTAGGGCCTGTTTTTTGAGTGTCGCGCTTAAATGGGTCCCCCCGGAAACTAGGGCCTGTTTTTTGGTTCCTACCCCCGGTGTCGCGCTTAAATGGGTCCCCCTGGAAACGGGGGCCCGTTTTTTTGGTTCCTATCCCCGTTTTTTGGTTCCTACCCCCGGTGTCGCGCTTAAATGGGTCCCCCCGGAAACGGGGGCCCGTATTTTTGGTTCCTACCCCCGTTTTTTGGTTCCTACCCCCGGTGCCGAGTTTAAATGGGTCCCCCCTGAAACGGGGGCCCGTTTTTTTGGTTCCTACCCCCGTTTTTTGGTTCCAACCCCCGGTGTCGCGCTTAAGTGGGTCCCCCCGGAAACGGGGGCCTGTTTTTTGGATTCTACCCCCGGTGTCGCGCTTAAATGGCTCCCCTCGGAAACGGGGGCCCGTTTTTTTGGTTCCTACCCCCGTTTATTGGTTCCTACCCCCGGTATCGCGCTTAAATGGGTCCCCCCGGAAACAGGGGCCCGTTTTTTTGTTTCCTACCACCGTTTTTTGGTTCCTACCCCCGGTGTCGCGCTTAAATGGGTCCCCCCGGAAACGGGGGCCCGTTTTTTTGGTTCCTACCCCCGTTTATTGGTTCCTACCCTCTGTGTCGTGCTTAAATGGGTCCACCCGGAAACCGGGGCATGTTTTTTGGTTCCTACCCCCGGTGTCGCGCTCAAATGGGTCCCCCCGGAAACGGGGGCCCGTTTTTTTGGTTCCTACCCCCGTTTTTTGGTTCCTACCCCCGGTGTCGCGCTTAAATGGGTCCCCCCGGAAACGAGGGCCTGTTTTTTGGTTCCTACCCCCGGTGTCGCGCTTAAATGGGTCCCCCCGGAAACGGGGGCCCGTTTTTTTGGTTCCTACCCCTGTTTTTTGGTTCCTTCCCCCGGTGTCGCGCTTAAATGGGTCCCCCCGGAAACAGAGGCCCGTTTTTTGGTTACTACCCCCGTTTTTTGGTTCCTACCCCCGGTGTCGCGCTTAAATGAGTCCCCCCGGAAACGGGGGCCTGTTTTTTGGTTCCTACCCCCGGTGTCGCGCTTAAATGGTTCCCCCCGGAAACGGGGGCCCGTTTTTTTGGTTCCTACCCCCGGTTTTTGGTTCCTACCCCCGGTGTCGCGCTTAAATGGGTCCCCCCGGAAACGGGGGCCCGTTTTTTTGGTTCCTACCCCCGTTTTTTGGTTCCTACCCCGGTGTTGCGCTTAAATGGGTCCCCTCGGAAATGGGGCCCGTTTTTTTGGTTCCTACCCCCGTTTTTTGGTTCCTACCCCCGGTGCCGGGTTTAAATGGGTCCCCCCGGAAACGGGGGCCCGTTTCTTTGGTTCCTACCCCCGTTTTTTGGTTCCTACCCCCGGTGTCGCGCTTAAATGGGTCCCCCCGGAAACGGAGGCCCGTTTTTTTGGTTCCTACCCCCGTTTTTTGGTTCCTACCCCCGGTGTCGCGCTTAAATGCCTCTCCCCGGAAACGGGGGCCCGTTTTTTTGGTTCCTACCCCTGTTTTTTGGTTCCTACCCCCGGTGTCGCTCTTAAATGGGTCCCCCCAGAAACGGGGGCCCGTTTTTTTGGTTCCTACCCCCGTTTTTTGGTTCCTACCCCCGGTGTCGCGCTTAAATGGGTCCTCCCGGAAACGGGGGCCCGTTTTTTTGGTTCCTACCCCCTTTTTTGGTTCCTACCCCCGGTGTCGTGCTTAAATGGGTCCCTCCGGAAACGAGGGCCTGTTTTTTGGTTCCTACCCCCAGTGTCGCACTTAAATGGTTCCCCCCGGAAACGGGGGCCCGTTTTTTTGGTTCCTACCCCCGTTTTTTGATTCCTACACCCGGTGTCGCGCTTAAATGGGTCCCCCCGGAAACTGGGGCCCGTTTTTTTGGTTCCTACCCCCGTTTTTTGGTTCCTACCCCCGGTGTCGCGCTTAAATGGGTCCCCCCGGAAACGGGGGCCGGTTTTTTTGGTTCCTACCCCCGTTTTTTGGTTCCTACCCCCGGTGTCGAGCTTAAATGGGTCCCCCTGGAAACGGGGGCCCGTTTTTTTTGGTTCCTACCCCTGTTTTTTAGTTCCTACCCCCGGTGCCGCGTTTAAATGGGTACCCCCGGAAACGGGGGCCCGTTTTTTTGGTTGTACCCCCGTTTTTTGGTTCCTACCCCTGGTGTCGCGCTTAGACGGGTCCCCCGGAAACGGGGGCCCGTTTTTTCGGTTACTACCCCCGTTTTTTGGTTCCTACCCCCAGTGTCGCGCTTAAATGGGTCCCCCCGGAAAAGGGGGCCCATTTTTTCGGTTCCTAACCCCGTTTTTTGGTTCCTACCCCCGGTGTCGCGCTTAAATGGGTCCCCCCGGAAACAGAGGCCCGTTTTTTTTGGTTCCTACCCCCGTTTTTTGGTTCCTACCCCCGGTGTCGCGCTTAAATGGGTCCCCCCGGAAACAGGGGCCCGTTTTTTTGGTTCCTACCCCCGTTTTTTGGTTCCTACCCCCGGTGTCGCGCTTAAATGGGTCCCCCCGGAAACGGGGGCCTGTTTTTTTGGTTCCTATCCCCGTTTTTTGGTTCCTACCCCCCGGTGCCGCGTTTAAATGGGTCCCCCCGGAAATGGGGGCCCGTTTTTTTGGTTCCTACCCCCGTTTTTTGGTTCCAACCCCCGGTGCCGCGCTTAAGTGGGTCCCCCCAGAAACAGGGGCTTGCTTTTTGGATTCTACCCCCGGTGTCGCGCTTAAATGGCTCCCCTCGGAAACGGGGGCCCGTTTTTTTGGTTCCTACCCCCGTTTATTGGTTCCTACCCCCGGTGTCGCGCTTAAATGGGTCCCCCCAGAAACCGGGGCATGTTTTTTGGTTCCTACCCCCGGTGTCGCGCTCAAATGGGTCCCCCCGGAAACGGGGGCCCGTTTTTTTGGTTCCTACCCCCGTTTTTTGGTTCCTACCCCCGGTGTCGCGCTTAAATGGGTCCCCCCGGAAACCGGGGCATGTTTTTTGGTTCCTACCCCCGGTGTCGCGCTCAAATGGGTCCCCCCGGAAACGGGGGCCCGTTTTTTTGGTTCCTACCCCCGTTTTTTGGTTCCTACCCCCGGTGTCGCGCTTAAATGGGTCCCCCCGGAAACGGGGGCCCGTTTTCTCGGTTCCTACCCCCGTTTTTTGGTTCCAACCCCCGGTGTCGCGCTTAAGTGGGTCCCCCCAGAAACGGGGGCTTGTTTTTTGGATTCTACCCCCGGTGTCGCGCTTAAATGGCTCCCCTCGGAAACGGGGGCCCGTTTTTTTGGTTCCTACCCCCGTTTTTTGGTTCCTACCCCCGGTGTCGCGCTTAAATGGGTCCCCCCGGAAACAGAGGCCCGTTTTTTGGTTCCTACCCCCGTTTTTTGGTTCTTATCCCCGGTGTCGCGCTTAAATGGGTCCTCCCGGAAAATGGGGCCCGTTTTTTTTGTTCATACCCCCGTTTATTGGTTCCTACCTCCGGTGTCGCGCTTAAATGGGTCCCCCCGGAAACGGGGGCCCGTTTTTTTGGTTCCTACCCCCGTTTTTTGGTTCCTACCCCCGGTGTCGCGCTTAAATGGGTTCCCCCTGGAAACGGGGGCCTGTTTTTTGGTTCCTACCCCCGGTGTCGCGCTTAAATGGGTCCCCCCGGAAACGGGGACCCGTTTTTTTGGTTCCTACCCCCGTTTTTTGGTTCCTACCCCCGGTGTCGCGCTTAAATGGGTCCCCCCGGAAACGAGGGCCTGTTTTTTGGTTCCTACCCCGGTGTCGCGCTTAAATGGGTCCCCCGGAAACGGGGGCCCGTTTTTTTGGTTCCTACTCCCGTTTTTTGGTTCCTACCCCCGGTGTCGAGCTTAAATGGGTCCCCCCAGGAAACAGGGGCCCGTTTTTTCGGTTCCTACCCCCGTTTTTTGGTTCCTACCCCCGGTGTCGCGCTTAAATGGGTCCCCCCGGAAACGGGGGCCCGTTTTTTCGGTTCCTACCCCCGTTTTTTGGTTCCTACCCCCGGTGTCGCGCTTAAATGGGTCCCTCCGGAAACGGGGGCCCGTTTTTTTGGTTCCTACCCCCGTTTTTTGGTTCCTACCCCCGGTGCCGCGCTTAAATGGGTCCCCCCGGAAACGGGGGCCCGTTTTTTTGGTTCCTACCCCCGTTTTTTGGTTCCTACCCCCGGTGCCGCGCTTAAATGGGTCCCCCCGGAAACGGGGGCCCGTTTTTTTGGTTCCTATCCCCGTTTTTTGGTTCCTACCCCCGGTGTCGCGCTTAAATGGGTCCCCCGGAAACGGGGGCCCGTTTTTTTGGTTCCTACCCCCGTTTTTTGGTTCCTACCCCCGGTGTCGCGCTTAAATGGGTCCCCCCGGAAACGGGGGCCCGTTTTTTTGGTTCCTACCCCCGTTTTTTGGTTCCTACCCCCGGTGTCGCGCTTAAATGGGTCCCCCCGGAAACTTGGGCCCGTTTTTTTGCTTCCTACCCCCTTTTTTTGGTTTCTACCCCCGGTGTCGCGCTTAAATGGGTCCCCCCGGAAACGGGGGCCCGTTTTTTTGGTTCCTACCCCCGTTTTTTGGTTCCTACCCCCGGTGTCACGCTTAAATGGGTCCCCCCGGAAACGGGGGCCATTTTTTTTGGTACCTACCCCCGTTTTTTGGTTCCTACCCCCCGGTGTCGCGCTTAAATGGGTCCCCCCGGAAACGGGGGCCCGTTTTTTTGGTTCCTACCCCCGTTTTTTGGTTCCTACCCCCGGTGCCGCGCTTAAATGGGTCCCCCCGGAAACGGGGGCCCATTTTTTTGGTTCCTACCCCCGTTTTTTGGTTCCTACCCCCGGTGTCGCGCTTAAATGGGTCCCCCCGGAAACGTGGGCCCATTTTTTTGGTTCCTACCCCCGTTTTTTGGTTCCTACCCCCGGTGTCGCGCTTAAATGGGTCCCCCCGGAAACGGGGGCCCATTTTTTTGGTTCCTATCCCCGTTTTTTGGTTCCTACCCCCGGTGTCGCGCTTAAATGGGTCCCCCCGGAAACGGGGGCCCGTTTTTTTGGTTCCTACCCTCGTTTTTTGGTTCCGACCCCCGGTGTCGCGCTTAAATGGGTCCCCCCGGAAACGGGGGCCCGTTTTTTTGGTTCCTACCCCCGTTTTTTGGTTCCTACCCCCGGTGTCGCGCTTAAATGGGTCCCCCCCGGAAACGGGGGGCCCTTTTTTTTGGTTCCTAACCCCGGTTTTTGGTTCCTACCCCCGGTGTCGCGCTTAAATGGGTCCCCCGGAAACGGGGGCCCGTTTTTTTGGTTCCTACCCCCGTTTTTTGGTTCCTACCCCCGGTGTCGCGCTTAAATGGGTCCCCCCGGAAACGGGGTCCCGTTTTTTTGGTACCTACCCCCGTTTTTTGGTTCCTACCCCCCGGTGTCGCGCTTAAATGGGTCCCCCCGGAAACGGGGGCCCATTTTTTTGGTTCCTACCCCCGTTTTTTGGTTCCTACCCCCGGTGTCGCGCTTAAATGGGTCCCCCCGGAAACGGGGGCCCATTTTTTTGGTTCCTACCCCCGTTTTTTGGTTCCTACCTCCGGTGTCGCGCTTAAATGGGTCCCCCCGGAAACGGGGGCCCATTTTTTTGGTTCCTACCCCCGTTTTTTGGTTCCTACCCCCGGTGTCGCGCTTAAATGGGTCCCCCCGGAAACGGGGGCCCGTTTTTTTGGTTCCTACCCTCGTTTTTTGGTTCCTACCCCCGGTGTCGCGCTTAAATGGGTCCCCCCGGAAACGGGGGCCCGTTTTTTTGGTTCCTACCCCCGATTTTTGGTTCCTACCCCCGGTGTCGCGCTTAAATGGGTCCCCCCGGAAACGGGGGCCCTTTTTTTTGGTTCCTAACCCCGTTTTTTGGTTCCTACCCCCGGTGTCACGCTTAAATGGGTCCCCCGGAAACGGGGGCCCGTTTTTTTGGTTCCTACCCCCGTTTTTTGGTTCCTACCCCCGGTGTCGCGCTTAAATGGGTCCCCCCGGAAACGGGGGCCCTTTTTTTTGGTTCCTAACCCCGTTTTTTGGTTCCTACCCCCGGTGTCACGCTTAAATGGGTCCCCCGGAAACGGGGGCCCGTTTTTTTGGTTCCTACCCCCGTTTTTTGGTTCCTACCCCCGGTGTCGCGCTTAAATGGGTCCCCCCGGAAACGGGGGCCCTTTTTTTTGGTTCCTACCCCCATTTTTTGGTTCCTACCCCCGGTGTCGCGCTTAAATGGGTCCCCCCGGAAACGGGGGCCCTTTTTTTTGGTTCCTACCCCCGTTTTTTGGTTCCTACCCCCGGTGTGGCGCTTAAATGGGTCCCCCCGGAAACGGGGGCCCGTTTTTTTTGGTACCTACCCCCGTTTTTTGCTTCCTACCCCCCGGTGTCGCGCTTAAATGGGTCCCCCCGGAAACGGGGGCCCGTTTTTTTGGTTCCTACCCCCGTTTTTTGGTTCCTACCCCGGTGTCGCGCTTAAATGGGTCCCCCCGGAAACGGGGGCCCGTTTTTTTGGTTCCTACCCCCGTTTTTTGGTTCCTACCCCCGGTGTCGCGCTTAAATGGGTCCCCCCGGAAACGGGGGCCCGTTTTTCTGGTTCCTACCCCCGTTTTTTGGTTCCTACCCCCGGTGTCGCGCTTAAATGGGTCCCCCGGAAACGGGGGCCCGTTTTTTTGGTTCCTACCCCCGTTTTTTGGTTCCTACCCCCGGTGTCGCGCTTAAATGGGTCCCCCCGGAAACGGGGGCCCGTTTTTTTGGTTCCTACCCCCGCTTTTTGGTTCCTACCCCCGGTGTCGCGCTTAAATGGGTCCCCCCGGAAACGGGGGCCCTTTTTTTGGTTCCTACCCCCGTTTTTTGGTTCCTACCCCCGGTGTCGCGCTTAAATGGGTCCCCCTGGAAACGGGGGCCCGTTTTTCTGGTTCCTACCCCCGTTTTTTGGTTCCTACCACCGGTGTCGCGCTTAAATGGGTCACCCGGAAACGGGGGCCCGTTTTTTTGGTTCCTACCCCCGTTTTTTGGTTCCTACCCCCGGTGTCGCGCTTAAATGGGTCCCCCCGGAAACGGGGGCCCGTTTTTTTGGTTCCTACCCCCGTTTTTTGGTTCCTACCCCCGGTGTCGCGCTTAAATGGGTCCCCCCGGAAACCGGCGCCTGTTTTTTTGGTTCCTACCCCCGTTTTTTGGTTCCTACCCCCGGTGTCGCGCTTAAATGGGTCCCCCCGGAAACGGGGGCCCTTTTTTTTGGTTCCTACCCCCGTTTTTTGGTTCCTACCCCCGGTGTCACGCTTAAATGGGTCCCCCGGAAACGGGGGCTCGTTTTTTTGGTTTCTACCCCCGTTTTTTGGTTCCTACCCCCGGTGTCGCGCTTAAATGGGTCCCCCCGGAAACGGGGGCCCGTTTTTTTGGTTCCTACCCCCGTTTTTTGGTTCCTACCTCCGGTGTCGCGCTTAAATGGGTCCCCCCGGAAACGGGAGCCCGTTTTTTGGTTCCTACCCCCTTTTTTTGGTTCCTACCCCCGGTGTCGCGCTTAAATGGGTCCCCCCAGAAACGGGGGCCCGTTTTTTTGGTTCCTACCCCAGTTTTTTGGTTCCTACCCCCGGTGTCTCGCTTAAATGGGTCCCCCCGGAAACGGGGGCCCGTTTTTTTGGTTCCTACCCCAGTTTTTTGGTTCCTACCCCCGGTGTCACGCTTAAATGTGTCCCCCGGAAACGGGGGCCCGTTTTTTTGGTTCCTAACCCCGTTTTTTGGTTCCTACCCCCCCCGGTGTCACGCTTAAATGGGTCCCCCCGGAAACGGGGGCCCTTTTTTTTGGTTCCTACACCCGTTTTTTGGTTCCTACCCCCGGTGTCGCGCTTAAATGGGTCCCCCCGGGAACGGGGGCCCGTTTTTTTGGTTCCTACCTCCGTATTTTTGTTCCTACCCCCGTTGTCACGCTTAAATGGGTCCCCCCGGAAACGGGGGCCCGTTTTTTTGGTTCCTACCCCAGTTTTTTGGTTCCTACCCCCGGTGTCGCGCTTAAATGGGTCCCCCCGGAAACGGGGGCCCGTTTTTTTGGTTCCTACCCCCGTTTTTTGGTTCCTACCCCCGGTGTCGCGCTTAAATGGGTCCCCCCGGAAACGGGGGCCCGTTTTTTTGGTTCCTATCCCCGTTTTTTGGTTCCTACCCCCGGTGTCGCGCTTAAATGGGTCCCCCCGGAAACAGGGGCCCGTTTTTTTGGTTCCTACCCCCGATTTTTGGTTCCTACCCCCGGTGCCGCGCTTAAATGGGTCCCCCCGGAAACGGGGGCCCGTTTTTTTGGTACCTACCCCCGTTTTTTGGTTCCTACCCCCCGGTGTCGCGCTTAAATGGGTCCCCCCGGAAACGGGGGCCCTTTTTTTTGGTTCCTAACCCCGTTTTTTGGTTCCTACCCCCGGTGTCACGCTTAAATGTGTCCCCCGGAAACGGGGGCCCGTTTTTTTGGTTCCTAACCCCGTTTTTTGGTTCCTACCCCCCCCGGTGTCACGCTTAAATGGGTCCCCCCGGAAACGGGGGCCCTTTTTTTTGGTTCCTACACCCGTTTTTTGGTTCCTACCCCCGGTGTCGCGCTTAAATGGGTCCCCCCGGGAACGGGGGCCCGTTTTTTTGGTTCCTACCTCCGTATTTTTGTTCCTACCCCCGGTGTCACGCTTAAATGGGTCCCCCCGGAAACGGGGGCCCGTTTTTTTGGTTCCTACCCCAGTTTTTTGGTTCCTACCCCCGGTGTCGCGCTTAAATGGGTCCCCCCGGAAACGGGGGCCCGTTTTTTTGGTTCCTACCCCCGGTGTCGCGCTTAAATGGGTCCCCCCGGAAACGGGGGCCCGTTTTTTTGGTTCCTATCCCCGTTTTTTGGTTCCTACCCCCGGTGTCGCGCTTAAATGGGTCCCCCCGGAAACGGGGGCCCGTTTTTTTGGTTCCTACCCCCGATTTTTGGTTCCTACCCCCGGTGCCGCGCTTAAATGGGTCCCCCCGGAAACGGGGGCCCGTTTTTTTGGTACCTACCCCCGTTTTTTGGTTCCTACCCCCCGGTGTCGCGCTTAAATGGGTCCCCCCGGGAACGGGGGCCCGTTTTTTTGGTTCCTACCTCCGTATTTTTGTTCCTACCCCCGGTGTCACGCTTAAATGGGTCCCCCGGAAACGGGGGCTCTTTTTTTTGGTTTCTACCCCCGTTTTTTGGTTCCTACCCCCGGTGTCGCACTTAAATGGGTCCCCCCGGAAACGGGGGCCCGTTTTTTTGGTTCCTACCCCCGTTTTTTGGTTCCTACCTCCGGTGTCGCGCTTAAATGGGTCCCCCCGGAAACGGGAGCCCTTTTTTTGGTTCCTACCCCCTTTTTTTGGTTCCTACCCCCGGTGTCGCGCTTAAATGGGTCCCCCCGGAAACGGGGGCCCGTTTTTTTGGTTCCTACCCCAGTTTTTTGGTTCCTACCCCCGGTGTCGCGCTTAAATGGGTTCCCCCGGAAACGGGGGCCCGTTTTTTTGGTTCCTACCCCCGTTTTTTGGTTCCTACCCCCGGTGTCGCGCTTAAATGGGTCCCCCCGGAAACGGGGGCCCGTTTTTTTGGTTCCTATCCCCGTTTTTTGGTTCCTACCCCCGGTGTCGCGCTTAAATGGGTCCCCCCGGAAACGGGGGCCCGTTTTTTTGGTTCCTACCCCCGATTTTTGGTTCCTACCCCCGGTGCCGCGCTTAAATGGGTCCCCCCGGAAACGGGGGCCCGTTTTTTTGGTTCCTAACCCCGTTTTTTGGTTCCTACCCCTCCCGGTGTCACGCTTAAATGGGTCCCCCCGGAAACGGGGGCCCTTTTTTTTGGTTCCTACACCCGTTTTTTGGTTCCTACCCCCGGTGTCGCGCTTAAATGGGTCCCCCCGGGAACGGGGGCCCGTTTTTTTGGTTCCTACCTCCGTATTTTTGTTCCTACCCCCGGTGTCACGCTTAAATGGGTCCCCCCGGAAACGGGGGCCCGTTTTTTTGGTTCCTACCCCAGTTTTTTGGTTCCTACCCCCGGTGTCGCGCTTAAATGGGTCCCCCCGGAAACGGGGGCCCGTTTTTTTGGTTCCTACCCCCGTTTTTTGGTTCCTACCCCCGGTGTCGCGCTTAAATGGGTCCCCCCGGAAACGGGGGCCCGTTTTTTTGCTTCCTACCCTCTTTTTTTGGTTTCTACCCCCGGTGTCGCGCTTAAATGGGTCCCCCCGGAAACGGGGGCCCGTTTTTTTGGTTCCTACCCCCGTTTTTTGGTTCCTACCCCCGGTGTCGCGCTTAAATGGGTCCCCCCGGAAACGGGGGCCATTTTTTTTGGTACCTACCCCCGTTTTTTGGTTCCTACCCCCCGGTGTCGCGCTTAAATGGGTCCCCCCGGAAACGGGGGCCCGTTTTTTTGGTTCCTACCCCAGTTTTTTGGTTCCTACCCCCGGTGTCACGCTTAAATGTGTCCCCCGGAAACGGGGGCCCGTTTTTTTGGTTCCTAACCCCGTTTTTTGGTTCCTACCCCCCCCGGTGTCACGCTTAAATGGGTCCCCCCGGAAACGGGGGCCCTTTTTTTTGGTTCCTACACCCGTTTTTTGGTTCCTACCCCCGGTGTCGCGCTTAAATGGGTCCCCCCGGGAACGGGGGCCCGTTTTTTTGGTTCCTACCTCCGTATTTTTGTTCCTACCCCCGGTGTCACGCTTAAATGGGTCCCCCCGGAAACGGGGGCCCGTTTTTTTGGTTCCTACCCCAGTTTTTTGGTTCCTACCCCCGGTGTCGCGCTTAAATGGGTCCCCCCGGAAACGGGGGCCCGTTTTTTTGGTTCCTACCCCCGTTTTTTGGTTCCTACCCCCGGTGTCGCGCTTAAATGGGTCCCCCCGGAAACGGGGGCCCGTTTTTTTGGTTCCTATCCCCGTTTTTTGGTTCCTACCCCCGGTGTCGCGCTTAAATGGGTCCCCCCGGAAACGGGGGCCCGTTTTTTTGGTTCCTACCCCCGATTTTTGGTTCCTACCCCCGGTGCCGCGCTTAAATGGGTCCCCCCGGAAACGGGGGCCCGTTTTTTTGGTACCTACCCCCGTTTTTTGGTTCCTACCCCCCGGTGTGGCGCTTAAATGGGTCCCCCCGGAAACGGGGGCCCTTTTTTTTGGTTCCTAACCCCGTTTTTTGGTTCCTACCCCCTGTGTCACGCTTAAATGTGTCCCCCGGAAACGGGGGCCCGTTTTTTTGGTTCCTAACCCCGTTTTTTGGTTCCTACCCCCCCCGGTGTCACGCTTAAATGGGTCCCCCCGGAAACGGGGGCCCTTTTTTTTGGTTCCTACACCCGTTTTTTGGTTCCTACCCCCGGTGTCGCGCTTAAATGGGTCCCCCCGGGAACGGGGGCCCGTTTTTTTGGTTCCTACCTCCGTATTTTTGTTCCTACCCCCGGTGTCACGCTTAAATGGGTCCCCCCGGAAACGGGGGCCCGTTTTTTTGGTTCCTACCCCAGTTTTTTGGTTCCTACCCCCGGTGTCGCGCTTAAATGGGTCCCCCCGGAAACGGGGGCCCGTTTTTTTGGTTCCTACCCCCGGTGTCGCGCTTAAATGGGTCCCCCCGGAAACGGGGGCCCGTTTTTTTGGTTCCTATCCCCGTTTTTTGGTTCCTACCCCCGGTGTCGCGCTTAAATGGGTCCCCCCGGAAACGGGGGCCCGTTTTTTTGGTTCCTACCCCCGATTTTTGGTTCCTACCCCCGGTGCCGCGCTTAAATGGGTCCCCCCGGAAACGGGGGCCCGTTTTTTTGGTACCTACCCCCGTTTTTTGGTTCCTACCCCCCGGTGTCGCGCTTAAATGGGTCCCCCCGGGAACGGGGGCCCGTTTTTTTGGTTCCTACCTCCGTATTTTTGTTCCTACCCCCGGTGTCACGCTTAAATGGGTCCCCCGGAAACGGGGGCTCGTTTTTTTGGTTTCTACCCCCGTTTTTTGGTTCCTACCCCCGGTGTCGCACTTAAATGGGTCCCCCCGGAAACGGGGGCCCGTTTTTTTGGTTCCTACCCCCGTTTTTTGGTTCCTACCTCCGGTGTCGCGCTTAAATGGGTCCCCCGGAAACGGGGGCCCGTTTTTTTGGTTCCTACCCCCGTTTTTTGGTTCCTACCCCCGGTGTCGCGCTTAAATGGGTCCCCCCTTAAACGGGGGCCCGTTTTTTTGGTTCCTACCCCCGATTTTTGGTTCCTACCCCCGGTGCCGCGCTTAAATGGGTCCCCCCGGAAACGGGGGCCCGTTTTTTTGGTACCTACCCCCGTTTTTTGGTTCCTACCCCCCGGTGTCGCGCTTAAATGGGTCCCCCCGGAAACGGGGGCCCGTTTTTTTGGTTCCTACCTCCGTATTTTTGTTCCTACCCCCGGTGTCACGCTTAAATGGGTCCCCCGGAAACGGGGGCCCGTTTTTTTGGTTCCTAGCCCCGTTTTTTGGTTCCTACCCCCGGTGTCGCGCTTAAATGGGTCCCCCCAGAAATGGGGGCCCTTTTTTTTGGTTCCTACCCCCGTTTTTTGGTTCCTACCCCCGGTGTCACGCTTAAATGGGTCCCCCCGGAAACGGGGGCCCGTTTTTTTGGTTCCTACCCCCGATTTTTGGTTCCTACACCCGGTGCCGCGCTTAAATGGGTCCCCCCGGAAACGGGGGCCCGTTTTTTTGTTACCTACCCCCGTTTTTTGCTTCCTACCCCCCGGTGTCGCGCTTAAATGGTTCCCCCCGGAAACGGGGGCCCGTTTTTTTGGTTCCTACCCCCGTTTTTTGGTTCCTACCCCCGGTGTCGCGCTTAAATGGGTCCCCCCGGAAACGGGGGCCCGTTTTTTTGGTTCCTACCCCCGTTTTTTGGTTCCTACCCCCGGTGTCGCGCTTAAATGGGTCCCCCCGGAAACGGGGGCCTGTTTTTTTGGTTCCCACCCCCGTTTTTTGGTTCCTACCCCCGGTGTCGCGCTTAAATGGGTCCCCCCGGAAACGGGGGCCCTTTTTTTTGGTTCCTAACCCCGTTTTTTGGTTCCTACCCCCGGTGTCACGCTTAAATGGGTCCCCCGGAAACGGGGGCCCGTTTTTTTGGTTCCTACCCCCGTTTTTTGGTTCCTACCCCCGGTGTCGCGCTTAAATGGGTCCCCCCGGAAACGGGGGCCCTTTCTTTGGGTTCCTACACCCGTTTTTTGGTTCCTACCCCCGGTGTCGCGCTTAAATGGGTCCCCCCGGAAACGGGGGCCCGTTTTTTTGGTTCCTACCTCCGTATTTTTGTTCCTACCCCCGGTGTCACGCTTAAATGGGTCCCCCGGAAACGGGGGCCCGTTTTTTTGGTTCCTAGCCCCGTTTTTTGGTTCCTACCCCCGGTGTCGCGCTTAAATGGGTCCCCCCGGAAATGGGGGCCCTTTTTTTTGGTTCCTCCCCCCGTTTTTTGGTTCCTACCCCCGGTGTCACGCTTAAATGGGTCCCCCCGGAAACTTGGGCCCGTTTTTTTGGTTCCTACCCCCGATTTTTGGTTCCTACCCCCGGTGCCGCGCTTAAATGGGTCCCCCCGGAAACGGGGGCCCGTTTTTTTGTTACCTACCCCCGTTTTTTGCTTCCTACCCCCCGGTGTCGCGCTTAAATGGGTCCCCCCGGAAACGGGGGCCCGTTTTTTTGGTTCCTACCCCCGTTTTTTGGTTCCTACCCCCGGTGTCGCGCTTAAATGGGTCCCCCCGGAAACGGGGGCCCGTTTTTTTGGTTCCTACCCCCGATTTTTGGTTCCTACCCCCGGTGTCGCGCTTAAATGGGTCCCCCCGGAAACGGGGGCCTGTTTTTTTGGTTCCCACCCCCTTTTTTTGGTTCCTACCCCCGGTGTCGCGCTTAAATGGGTCCCCCCGGAAACGGGGGCCCGTTTTTTTGGTTCCTACCCCCGTTTTTTGGTTCCTACACCCGGTGTCGCGCTTAAATGGGTCCCCCCGGAAACGGGGGCCCGTTTTTTTGGTTCCTAAGCCCGTTTTTTGGTTCCTACCCTCGGTGTCGCGCTTAAATGGGTCCCCCCGGAAACGGGGGCCCGTTTTTTTGGTTCCTACCCCCGTTTTTTGGTTCCTACCCCCGGTGTCGCGCTTAAATGGGTCCCCCCGGAAACGGGGGCCCGTTTTTTTGGTTCCTACCCCCCGTTTTTTGGTTCCTACCCCCGTTGTCGCGCGTAAATGGGTCCCCCCGGAAACGGGGGCCCGTTTTTTTGGTTCCTACCCCCGTTTTTTGGTTCCTACCCCTGGTGTCGCGCTTAAATGGGTCCCCCCGGAAACGGGGGCCCTTTTTTTTGGTTCCTAACCCCGTTTTTTGGTTCCTACCCCCGGTGTCACTCTTAAATGGGTCCCCCGGAGACGGGGGCCCGTTTTTTTGGTTCCTACCCCCGTTTTTTGGTTCCTACCCCCGGTGTCGCGCTTAAATGGGTCCCCCCGGAAACGGGGGCCCGTTTTTCTGGTTCCTACCCCCGTTTTTTGGTTCCTCCCTCCGGTGTCGCGCTTAAATGGGTCCCCCCGGAAACGGGGGCCCGTTTTTTTGGTTCCTAACCCCGTTTTTTGGTTCCTATCCCCGGTGTCGCGCTTAAATGGGTCCCCCCGGAAATGGGGGCCCTTTTTTTTGGTTCCTACCCCCGTTTTTTGGTTCCTACCCCCGGTGTCGCGCTTAAATGGGTCCCCCCGGAAACGGGGGCCCTTTTTTTTGGTTCCTACCCCCGTTTTTTGGTTCCTACCCCCAGTGTCGCGCTTAAGTGGGTCCCCCCGGAAACGGGGGCCCTTTTTTTTGGTTCCTACCCCCGTTTTTTGGTTCCTACCCCCGGTGTCGCGCTTAAATGGGTCCCCCCGGAAACGTGGGCCCTTTTTTTTGGTTCCTACACCCGTTTTTTGGTTCCTACCCCCGGTGTCGCGCTTAAATGGGTCCCCCCGGAAACGGGGGCCCGTTTTTTTGGTTCCTACCTCCGTATTTTTGTTCCTACCCCCGGTGTCACGCTTAAATGGGTTCCCCGGAAACGGGGGCCCGTTTTTTTGGTTCCTACCCCCGGTGTCGCGCATAAATGGGTCCCCCGGAAACGGGGGCCCGTTTTTTTGGTTCCTACCCCCGTTTTTTGGTTCCTACCCCCGGTGTCGCGCTTAAATGGGTCCCCCTGGAAACGGGGGCCTGTTTTTTTGGTTCCTACCTCCGTTTTTTGCTTCCTACCCCCGGTGTCGCGCTTAAATGGGTCCCCCCGGAAACGGGGGCCCGTTTTTTTGGTTCCTACCTCCGTTTTTTGGTTCCTACCCCCGGTGTCACGCTTAAATGGGTCCCCCCGAAAAGGAGGCCCGTTTTTTTGGTTCCTACCCCCGTTTTTTGGTTCCTACCCCCGGTGTCGCGCTTAAATGGGTCCCCCCGGAAACGGGGGCCCTTTTTTTTGGTTCCTACCCCCGTTTTTTGGTTCCTACCCCCGGTGTCGCGCTTAAATGGGTCCCCCCGGAAACGGGGGCCCTTTTTTTTGGTTCCTAACCCCGTTTTTTGGTTCCTACCCCCGGTGTCACGCTTAAATGGGTCCCCCGGAAACGGGGGCCCGTTTTTTTGGGTCCTACCCCCCGTTTTTTGGTTCCTACCCCCGTTGTCGCGCGTAAATGGGTCCCCCCGGAAACGGGGGCCCGTTTTTTTGGTTCCTACCCCCGTTTTTTGGTTCCTACCCCTGGTGTCGCGCTTAAATGGGTCCCCCCGGAAACGGGGGCCCTTTTTTTTGGTTCCTAACCCCGTTTTTTGGTTCCTACCCCCGGTGTCACTCTTAAATGGGTCCCCCGGAGACGGGGGCCCGTTTTTTTGGTTCCTACCCCCGTTTTTTGGTTCCTACCCCCGGTGTCGCGCTTAAATGGGTCCCCCCGAAACGGGGGCCCTTTTTTTGGTTTCTACCCACGTTTTTTGGTTCCTACCCCCGGTGTCGCGCTTAAATGGGTCCCCCCGGAAACGGGGGCCCGTTTTTTTGGTTCCTAACCCCGTTTTTTGGTTCCTATCCCCGGTGTCGCGCTTAAATGGGTCCCCCCGGAAATGGGGGCCCTTTTTTTTGGTTCCTACCCCCGTTTTTTGGTTCCTACCCCCGGTGTCGCGCTTAAATGGGTCCCCCCGGAAACGGGGGCCCTTTTTTTTGGTTCCTAACCCGTTTTTTGGTTCCTACCCCCAGTGTCGCGCTTAAGTGGGTCCCCCCGGAAACGGGGGCCCTTTTTTTTGGTTCCTAACCCCGTTTTTTGTTCCTACCCCCGGTGTCACGCTTAAATGGGTCCCCCGGAAACGGGGGCCCGTTTTTTTGGTTCCTACCCCCGTTTTTTGGTTCCTACCCCCGGTGTCGCGCTTAAATGGGTCCCCCCGGAAACGTGGGCCCTTTTTTTTGGTTCCTACCCCCGTTTTTTGGTTCCTACCCCCGGTGTCGCACTTAAATGGGTCCCCCCGGAAACGGGGGCCCGTTTTTTTGGTTCCTACCTCCGTATTTTTGTTCCTACCCCCGGTGTCACGCTTAAATGGGTTCCCCGGAAACGGGGGCCCGTTTTTTTGGTTCCTACCCCCGGTGTCGCGCATAAATGGGTCCCCCGGAAACGGGGGCCCGTTTTTTTGGTTCCTACCCCCGTTTTTTGGTTCCTACCCCCGGTGTCGCGCTTAAATGGGTCCCCCTGGAAACGGGGGCCTGTTTTTTTGGTTCCTACCTCCGTTTTTTGCTTCCTACCCCCGGTGTCGCGCTTAAATGGGTCCCCCCGGAAACGGGGGCCCGTTTTTTTGGTTCCTACCTCCGTTTTTTGGTTCCTACCCCCGGTGTCACGCTTAAATGGGTCCCCCCGAAAAGGAGGCCCGTTTTTTTGGTTCCTACCCCCGTTTTTTGGTTCCTACCCCCGGTGTCGCGCTTAAATGGGTCCCCCCGGAAACGGGGGCCCTTTTTTTTGGTTCCTAACCCCGTTTTTTGGTTCCTACCCCCGGTGTCGCGCTTAAATGGGTCCCCCCGGAAACGGGGGCCCGTTTTTTTGGTTCCTACCCCCGTTTTTTGGTTCCTACCCCCGGTGTCGCGCTTAAATGTGTCCCCCCGGAAACGGGGGCCCGTTTTTTTGGTTCCTACCCCCGTTTTTTGGTTCCTACCCCCGCTGTCACGCTTAAATGGGTCCCCCGGAAACGGGGGCCCGTTTTTTTGGTTCCTACCCCCGTTTTTTGGTTCCTACCCCCGGTGTCGCGCTTAAATGGGTCCCCCCGGAAACGGGGGCCCTTTCTTTGGGTTCCTACACCCGTTTTTTGGTTCCTACCCCCGGTGTCGCGCTTAAATGGGTCCCCCCGGAAACGGGGGCCCGTTTTTTTTGGTTCCTACCTCCGTATTTTTGTTCCTACCCCCGGTGTCACGCTTAAATGGGTCCCCCGGAAACGGGGGCCCGTTTTTTTGGTTCCTAGCCCCGTTTTTTGGTTCCTACCCCCGGTGTCGCGCTTAAATAGGTCCCCCCGAAACGGGGGCCCTTTTTTTGGTTCCTACCCACGTTTTTTGGTTCCTACCCCCGGTGTCGCGCTTAAATGGGTCCCCCCGGAAACGGGGGCCCGTTTTTTTGGTTCCTAACCCGTTTTTTGGTTCCTATCCCCGGTGTCGCGCTTAAATGGGTCCCCCCGGAAATGGGGGCCCTTTTTTTTGGTTCCTACCCCCGTTTTTTGGTTCCTACCCCCGGTGTCGCGCTTAAATGGGTCCCCCCGGAAACGGGGGCCCTTTTTTTTGGTTCCTACCCCCGTTTTTTGGTTCCTACCCCCAGTGTCGCGCTTAAGTGGGTCCCCCGGAAACGGGGGCCCTTTTTTTTGGTTCCTAACCCCGTTTTTTGTTCCTACCCCCGGTGTCACGCTTAAATGGGTCCCCCGGAAACGGGGGCCCGTTTTTTTGGTTCCTACCCCCGTTTTTTGGTTCCTACCCCCGGTGTCGCGCTTAAATGGGTCCCCCCGGAAACGTGGGCCCTTTTTTTTGGTTCCTACACCCGTTTTTTGGTTCCTACCCCCGGTGTCGCGCTTAAATGGGTCCCCCCGGAAACGGGGGCCCGTTTTTTTGGTTCCTACCTCCGTATTTTTGTTCCTACCCCCGGTGTCACGCTTAAATGGGTTCCCCGGAAACGGGGGCCCGTTTTTTTGGTTCCTACCCCCGGTGTCGCGCATAAATGGGTCCCCCGGAAACGGGGGCCCGTTTTTTTGGTTCCTACCCCCGTTTTTTGGTTCCTACCCCCGGTGTCGCGCTTAAATGGGTCCCCCTGGAAACGGGGGCCTGTTTTTTGGTTCCTACCTCCGTTTTTTGCTTCCTACCCCCGGTGTCGCGCTTAAATGGGTCCCCCGGAAACGGGGGCCCGTTTTTTTGGTTCCTACCTCCGTTTTTTGGTTCCTACCCCCGGTGTCACGCTTAAATGGGTCCCCCCGAAAAGGAGGCCCGTTTTTTTGGTTCCTACCCCCGTTTTTTGGTTCCTACCCCCGGTGTCGCGCTTAAATGGTCCCCCCGGAAACGGGGGCCCTTTTTTTTGGTTCCTAACCCCGTTTTTTTGGTTCCTACCCCCGGTGTCACGCTTAAATGGGTCCCCCGGAAACGGGGGCCCGTTTTTTTGGTTCCTACCCCCGTTTTTTGGTTCCTACCCCCGGTGTCGCGCTTAAATGGGTCCCCCCGGAAACGGGGGCCCTTTCTTTGGGTTCCTACACCCGTTTTTTGGTTCCTACCCCCGGTGTCGCGCTTAAATGGGTCCCCCCGGAAACGGGGGCCCGTTTTTTTGGTTCCTACCTCCGTATTTTTGTTCCTACCCCCGGTGTCACGCTTAAATGGGTCCCCCGGAAACGGGGGACCGTTTTTTTGGTTCCTAGCCCCGTTTTTTGGTTCCTACCCCCGGTGTCGCGCTTAAATGGGTCCCCCCGGAAATGGGGGCCCTTTTTTTTGGTTCCTACCCCCGTTTTTTGGTTCCTACCCCCGGTGTCACGCTTAAATGGGTCCCCCCGGAAACTTGGGCCCGTTTTTTTTGGTTCCTACCCCCGATTTTTGGTTCCTACCCCCGGTGCCGCGCTTAAATGGGTCCCCCCGGAAACGGGGGCCCGTTTTTTTGTTACCTACCCCCGTTTTTTGCTTCCTACCCCCCGGTGTCGCGCTTAAATGGGTCCCCCCGGAAACGGGGGCCCGTTTTTTTTGGTTCCTACCCCCGTTTTTTGGTTCCTACCCCCGGTGTCGCGCTTAAATGGGTCCCCCCGGAAACGGGGGCCCGTTTTTTTGGTTCCTACCCCCGATTTTTGGTTCCTACCCCCGGTGTCGCGCTTAAATGGGTCCCCCCGGAAACGGGGGCCTGTTTTTTTGGTTCCCACCCCCTTTTTTTGGTTCCTACCCCCGGTGTCGCGCTTAAATGGGTCCCCCCGGAAACGGGGGCCCGTTTTTTTGGTTCCTACCCCCGTTTTTTGGTTCCTACCCCCGGTGTCGCGCTTAAATGGGTCCCCCCGGAAACGGGGGCCCGTTTTTTTGGTTCCTAAGCCCGTTTTTTGGTTCCTACCCTCGGTGTCGCGCTTAAATGGGTCCCCCCGGAAACGGGGGCCCGTTTTTTGGTTCCTACCCCCGTTTTTTGGTTCCTACCCCCGGTGTCGCGCTTAAATGGGTCCCCCCGGAAACGGGGGCCCGTTTTTTTTGGTTCCTACCCCCCGTTTTTTGGTTCCTACCCCCGTTGTCGCGCGTAAATGGGTCCCCCCGGAAACGGGGGCCCGTTTTTTTGGTTCCTACCCCCGTTTTTTGGTTCCTACCCCTGGTGTCGCGCTTAAATGGGTCCCCCCGGAAACGGGGGCCCTTTTTTTTGGTTCCTAACCCCGTTTTTTGGTTCCTACCCCGGTGTCACTCTTAAATGGGTCCCCCGGAGACGGGGGCCCGTTTTTTTGGTTCCTACCCCCGTTTTTTGGTTCCTACCCCCGGTGTCGCGCTTAAATGGGTCCCCCCGGAAACGGGGGCCCGTTTTTCTGGTTCCTACCCCCGTTTTTTGGTTCCTCCCTCCGGTGTCGCGCTTAAATGGGTCCCCCCGGAAACGGGGGCCCGTTTTTTTGGTTCCTAACCCCGTTTTTTGGTTCCTATCCCCGGTGTCGCGCTTAAATGGGTCCCCCCGGAAATGGGGGCCCTTTTTTTTGGTTCCTACCCCCGTTTTTTGGTTCCTACCCCGGTGTCGCGCTTAAATGGGTCCCCCCGGAAACGGGGGCCCTTTTTTTTGGTTCCTACCCCCGTTTTTTGGTTCCTACCCCCAGTGTCGCGCTTAAGTGGGTCCCCCCGGAAACGGGGGCCCTTTTTTTTGGTTCCTACCCCCGTTTTTTGGTTCCTACCCCCGGTGTCGCGCTTAAATGGGTCCCCCCGGAAACGTGGGCCCTTTTTTTTGGTTCCTACACCCGTTTTTTGGTTCCTACCCCCGGTGTCGCGCTTAAATGGGTCCCCCCGGAAACGGGGGCCCGTTTTTTTGGTTCCTACCTCCGTATTTTTGTTCCTACCCCCGGTGTCACGCTTAAATGGGTTCCCCGGAAACGGGGGCCCGTTTTTTTGGTTCCTACCCCCGGTGTCGCGCATAAATGGGTCCCCCGGAAACGGGGGCCCGTTTTTTTGGTTCCTACCCCCGTTTTTTGGTTCCTACCCCCGGTGTCGCGCTTAAATGGGTCCCCCTGGAAACGGGGGCCTGTTTTTTTGGTTCCTACCTCCGTTTTTTGCTTCCTACCCCCGGTGTCGCGCTTAAATGGGTCCCCCCGGAAACGGGGGCCCGTTTTTTTGGTTCCTACCTCCGTTTTTTGGTTCCTACCCCCGGTGTCACGCTTAAATGGGTCCCCCCGAAAAGGAGGCCCGTTTTTTTGGTTCCTACCCCCGTTTTTTGGTTCCTACCCCCGGTGTCGCGCTTAAATGGGTCCCCCCGGAAACGGGGGCCCTTTTTTTTGGTTCCTACCCCCGTTTTTTGGTTCCTACCCCCGGTGTCGCGCTTAAATGGGTCCCCCCGGAAACGGGGGCCCTTTTTTTTGGTTCCTAACCCCGTTTTTTGGTTCCTACCCCCGGTGTCACGCTTAAATGGGTCCCCCGGAAACGGGGGCCCGTTTTTTTGGGTCCTACCCCCCGTTTTTTGGTTCCTACCCCCGTTGTCGCGCGTAAATGGGTCCCCCCGGAAACGGGGCCCGTTTTTTTGGTTCCTACCCCCGTTTTTTGGTTCCTACCCCTGGTGTCGCGCTTAAATGGGTCCCCCCGGAAACGGGGGCCCTTTTTTTTGGTTCCTAACCCCGTTTTTTGGTTCCTACCCCCGGTGTCACTCTTAAATGGGTCCCCCGGAGACGGGGGCCCGTTTTTTTGGTTCCTACCCCCGTTTTTTGGTTCCTACCCCCGGTGTCGCGCTTAAATGGGTCCCCCCGAAACGGGGGCCCTTTTTTTGGTTTCTACCCACGTTTTTTGGTTCCTACCCCCGGTGTCGCGCTTAAATGGGTCCCCCCGGAAACGGGGGCCCGTTTTTTTGGTTCCTAACCCCGTTTTTTGGTTCCTATCCCCGGTGTCGCGCTTAAATGGGTCCCCCCGGAAATGGGGGCCCTTTTTTTTGGTTCCTACCCCCGTTTTTTGGTTCCTACCCCCGGTGTCGCGCTTAAATGGGTCCCCCCGGAAACGGGGGCCCTTTTTTTTGGTTCCTAACCCGTTTTTTGGTTCCTACCCCCAGTGTCGCGCTTAAGTGGGTCCCCCCGGAAACGGGGGCCCTTTTTTTTGGTTCCTAACCCCGTTTTTTGTTCCTACCCCCGGTGTCACGCTTAAATGGGTCCCCCGGAAACGGGGGCCCGTTTTTTTGGTTCCTACCCCCGTTTTTTGGTTCCTACCCCCGTGTCGCGCTTAAATGGGTCCCCCCGGAAACGTGGGCCCTTTTTTTTGGTTCCTACACCCGTTTTTTGGTTCCTACCCCCGGTGTCGCGCTTAAATGGGTCCCCCCGGAAACGGGGGCCCGTTTTTTTGGTTCCTACCTCCGTATTTTTGTTCCTACCCCCGGTGTCACGCTTAAATGGGTTCCCCGGAAACGGGGGCCCGTTTTTTTGGTTCCTACCCCCGGTGTCGCGCATAAATGGGTCCCCCGGAAACGGGGGCCCGTTTTTTTGGTTCCTACCCCCGTTTTTTGGTTCCTACCCCCGGTGTCGCGCTTAAATGGGTCCCCCTGGAAACGGGGGCCTGTTTTTTTGGTTCCTACCTCCGTTTTTTGCTTCCTACCCCCGGTGTCGCGCTTAAATGGGTCCCCCCGGAAACGGGGGCCCGTTTTTTTGGTTCCTACCTCCGTTTTTTGGTTCCTACCCCCGGTGTCACGCTTAAATGGGTCCCCCCGAAAAGGAGGCCCGTTTTTTTGGTTCCTACCCCCGTTTTTTGGTTCCTACCCCCGGTGTCGCGCTTAAATGGGTCCCCCCGGAAACGGGGGCCCTTTTTTTTGGTTCCTAACCCCGTTTTTTGGTTCCTACCCCCGGTGTCGCGCTTAAATGGGTCCCCCCGGAAACGGGGGCCCGTTTTTTTGGTTCCTACCCCCGTTTTTTGGTTCCTACCCCCGGTGTCGCGCTTAAATGGGTCCCCCCGGAAACGGGGGCCCGTTTTTTTGGTTCCTACCCCCGTTTTTTGGTTCCTACCCCCGGTGTCGCGCTTAAATGGGTCCCCCCGGAAATGGGGGCCCGTTTTTTTGGTTCCTATCCCCGTTTTTTGGTTCCTACCCCCGGTGTCACGCTTAAATGGGGCCCCCGGAAACGGGGGCCCGTTTTTTTGGTTCCTACCCCCGTTTTTTGGTTCCTACCCCCGCTGTCACGCTTAAATGGGTCCCCCGGAAACGGGGGCCCGTTTTTTTGGTTCCTACCCCCGTTTTTTGGTTCCTACCCCCGGTGTCGCGCTTAAATGGGTCCCCCCGGAAACGGGGGCCCTTTCTTTGGGTTCCTACACCCGTTTTTTGGTTCCTACCCCCGGTGTCGCGCTTAAATGGGTCCCCCCGGAAACGGGGGCCCGTTTTTTTGGTTCCTACCTCCGTATTTTTGTTCCTACCCCCGGTGTCACGCTTAAATGGGTCCCCCGGAAACGGGGGCCCGTTTTTTTGGTTCCTAGCCCCGTTTTTTGGTTCCTACCCCCGGTGTCGCGCTTAAATAGGTCCCCCCGAAACGGGGGCCCTTTTTTTGGTTCCTACCCACGTTTTTTGGTTCCTACCCCCGGTGTCGCGCTTAAATGGGTCCCCCCGGAAACGGGGGCCCGTTTTTTTGGTTCCTAACCCCGTTTTTTGGTTCCTATCCCCGGTGTCGCGCTTAAATGGGTCCCCCCGGAAATGGGGGCCCTTTTTTTTGGTTCCTACCCCCGTTTTTTGGTTCCTACCCCCGGTGTCGCGCTTAAATGGGTCCCCCCGGAAACGGGGGCCCTTTTTTTTGGTTCCTACCCCCGTTTTTTGGTTCCTACCCCCAGTGTCGCGCTTAAGTGGGTCCCCCCGGAAACGGGGGCCCTTTTTTTTGGTTCCTAACCCCGTTTTTTGTTCCTACCCCCGGTGTCACGCTTAAATGGGTCCCCCGGAAACGGGGGCCCGTTTTTTTGGTTCCTACCCCCGTTTTTTGGTTCCTACCCCCGGTGTCGCGCTTAAATGGGTCCCCCCGGAAACGTGGGCCCTTTTTTTTGGTTCCTACACCCGTTTTTTGGTTCCTACCCCCGGTGTCGCGCTTAAATGGGTCCCCCCGGAAACGGGGGCCCGTTTTTTTGGTTCCTACCTCCGTATTTTTGTTCCTACCCCCGGTGTCACGCTTAAATGGGTTCCCCGGAAACGGGGGCCCGTTTTTTTGGTTCCTACCCCCGGTGTCGCGCATAAATGGGTCCCCCGGAAACGGGGGCCCGTTTTTTTGGTTCCTACCCCCGTTTTTTGGTTCCTACCCCCGGTGTCGCGCTTAAATGGGTCCCCCTGGAAACGGGGGCCTGTTTTTTTGGTTCCTACCTCCGTTTTTTGCTTCCTACCCCCGGTGTCGCGCTTAAATGGGTCCCCCCGGAAACGGGGGCCCGTTTTTTTGGTTCCTACCTCCGTTTTTTGGTTCCTACCCCCGGTGTCACGCTTAAATGGGTCCCCCCGAAAAGGAGGCCCGTTTTTTTGGTTCCTACCCCCGTTTTTTGGTTCCTACCCCCGGTGTCGCGCTTAAATGGGTCCCCCCGGAAACGGGGGCCCTTTTTTTTGGTTCCTAACCCCGTTTTTTGGTTCCTACCCCCGGTGTCGCGCTTAAATGGGTCCCCCCGGAAACGGGGGCCCGTTTTTTTGGTTCCTACCCCCGTTTTTTGGTTCCTACCCCCGGTGTCGCGCTTAAATGGGTCCCCCCGGAAACGGGGGCCCGTTTTTTTGGTTCCTATCCCCGTTTTTTGGTTCCTACCCCCGGTGTCGCGCTTAAATGGGTCCCCCCGGAAACGGGGGCCCGTTTTTTTAGTTCCTACCCCCGTTTTTTGGTTCCTACCCCCGGTGTCGCGCTTAAATGGGGCCCCCGGAAACGGGGGCCCGTTTTTTTGGTTCCTACCCCCGTTTTTTGGTTCCTACCTCCGGTGTCGCGCTTAAATGGGTCCCCCCGGAAACGGGGGCCCGTTTTTTTGGTTCCTACCCCCGTTTTTTGGTTCCTACCCCCGGTGTCGCGCTTAAATGGGTCCCCCCGGAAACGGGGGCCCGTTTTTTTGGTTCCTACCCCCGTTTTTTGGTTCCTACCCCCGGTGTCGCGCTTAAATGTGTCCCCCCGGAAACGGGGGCCCGTTTTTTTGGTTCCTACCCCCGTTTTTTTGTTCCTACCCCCGCTGTCACGCTTAAATGGGTCCCCCGGAAACGGGGGCCCGTTTTTTTGGTTCCTACCCCCGTTTTTTGGTTCCTACCCCCGGTGTCGCGCTTAAATGGGTCCCCCCGGAAACGGGGGCCCTTTCTTTGGGTTCCTACACCCGTTTTTTGGTTCCTACCCCCGGTGTCGCGCTTAAATGGGTCCCCCCGGAAACGGGGGCCCGTTTTTTTGGTTCCTACCTCCGTATTTTTGTTCCTACCCCCGGTGTCACGCTACGGGGGCCCGATTTTTTGGTTCCTAGCCCCGTTTTTTGGTTCCTACCCCCGGTGTCGCGCTTAAATGGGTCCCCCCGGAAATGGGGGCCCTTTTTTTTGGTTCCTACCCCCGTTTTTTGGTTCCTACCCCCGGTGTCACGCTTAAATGGGTCCCCCCGGAAACGGGGGCCCGTTTTTTTGGTTCCTACCCCCGATTTTTGGTTCCTACCCCCGGTGCCGCGCTTAAATGGGTCCCCCCGGAAACGGGGGCCCGTTTTTTTGTTACCTACCCCGTTTTTTGCTTCCTACCCCCCGGTGTCGCGCTTAAATGGGTCCCCCCGGAAACGGGGGCCCGTTTTTTTGGTTCCTACCCCCGTTTTTTGGTTCCTACCCCCGGTGTCGCGCTTAAATGGGTCCCCCCGGAAACGGGGGCCCGTTTTTTTGGTTCCTACCCCCGTTTTTTGGTTCCTACCCCCGGTGTCGCGCTTAAATGGGTCCCCCCGGAAACGGGGGCCTGTTTTTTTGGTTCCCACCCCCGTTTTTTGGTTCCTACCCCCGGTGTCGCGCTTAAATGGGTCCCCCGGAAACGGGGGCCCGTTTTTTTGGTTCCTACCCCCGTTTTTTGGTTCCTACCCCCGGTGTCGCGCTTAAATGGGTCCCCCCGGAAACGGGGGCCCGTTTTTTTGGTTCCTAAGCCCGTTTTTGGTTCCTACCCTCGGTGTCGCGCTTAAATGGGTCCCCCCGGAAACGGGGGCCCGTTTTTTTGGTTCCTACCCCCGTTTTTTGGTTCCTACCCCCGGTGTCGCGCTTAAATGGGTCCCCCCCCCCGGAAACGGGGGCCCTTTTTTTTGGTTCCTAACCCCGTTTTTTGGTTCCTACCCCCGGTGTCACGCTTAAATGGGTCCCCCGGAAACGGGGGCCCGTTTTTTTGGTTCCTACCCCCCCGTTTTTTGGTTCCTACCCCCGTTGTCGCGCGTAAATGGGTCCCCCCGGAAACGGGGGCCCGTTTTTTTGGTTCCTACCCCCGTTTTTTGGTACCTACCCTGGTGTCGTGCTTAAATGGGTCCCCCCGGAAACGGGGGCCCTTTTTTTTGGTTCCTAACCCCGTTTTTTGGTTCCTACCCCCGGTGTCACTCTTAAATGGGTCCCCCGGAGACGGGGCCCGTTTTTTTGGTTCCTACCCCCGTTTTTTGGTTCCTACCCCCGGTGTCGCGCTTAAATGGGTCCCCCCGGAAACGGGGGCCCGTTTTTCTGGTTCCTACCCCCGTTTTTTGGTTCCTCCCCCCGGTGTCACGCTTAAATGGGTCCCCCGGAAACGGGGGCCCGTTTTTTTGGTTCCTACCCCCGTTTTTTGGTTCCTACCCCCGGTGTCGCGCTTAAATGGGTCCCCCGAAACGGGGGCCCTTTTTTTGGTTCCTACCCACGTTTTTTGGTTCCTACCCCCGGTGTCGCGCTTAAATGGGTCCCCCCGGAAACGGGGGCCCGTTTTTTTGGTTCCTAACCCCGTTTTTTGGTTCCTATCCCCGGTGTCGCGCTTAAATGGGTCCCCCCGGAAATGGGGGCCCTTTTTTTTGGTTCCTACCCCCGTTTTTTGGTTCCTACCCCCGGTGTCGCGCTTAATGGGTCCCCCCGGAAACGGGGGCCCTTTCTTTGGGTTCCTACACCCGTTTTTTGGTTCCTACCCCCGGTGTCGCGCTTAAATGGGTCCCCCCGGAAACGGGGGCCCGTTTTTTTGGTTCCTAACCCCGTTTTTTGGTTCCTATCCCCGGTGTCGCGCTTAAATGGGTCCCCCCGGAAACGGGGCCCGTTTTTTTGGTTCCTACCCCCGTTTTTTGGTTCCTACCCCCGGTGTCGCGCTTAAATGGGTCCCCCCGGAAACGGGGGCCCTTTCTTTGGGTTCCTACACCCGTTTTTTGTTCCTAACCCCCGGTGTCGCGCTTAAATGGGTCCCCCCGGAAACGGGGGCCCGTTTTTTTGGTTCCTACCTCCGTATTTTTGTTCCTACCCCCGGTGTCACGCTTAAATGGGTCCCCCGGAAACGGGGGCCCGTTTTTTTGGTTCCTAGCCCCGTTTTTTGGTTCCTACCCCCGGTGTCGCGCTTAAATGGGTCCCCCCGGAAATGGGGGCCCTTTTTTTTGGTTCCTACCCCCGTTTTTTGGTTCCTACCCCCGGTGTCACGCTTAAATGGGTCCCCCCGGAAACGGGGGCCCGTTTTTTTGGTTCCTACCCCCGATTTTTGGTTCTACCCCCGGTGTCACGCTTAAATGGGTCCCCCCCGGAAACGGGGGCCCGTTTTTTTGTTACCTACCCCCGTTTTTGCTTCCTACCCCCCGGTGTCGCGCTTAAATGGGTCCCCCCGGAAACGGGGGCCCGTTTTTTTGGTTCCTACCCCCGTTTTTTGGTTCCTACCCCCGGTGTCGCGCTTAAATGGGTCCCCCCGGAAACGGGGGCCCGTTTTTTTGGTTCCTACCCCCGTTTTTTGGTTCCTACCCCCGGTGTCGCGCTTAAATGGGTCCCCCCGGAAACGGGGGCCTGTTTTTTTGGTTCCCACCCCCGTTTTTTGGTTCCTACCCCCGGTGTCGCGCTTAAATGGTCCCCCCGGAAACGGGGGCCCGTTTTTTTGGTTCCTACCCCCGTTTTTTGGTTCCTACCCCGGTGTCGCGCTTAAATGGGTCCCCCCGGAAACGGGGGCCCGTTTTTTTGGTTCCTAAGCCCGTTTTTTGGTTCCTACCCTCGGTGTCGCGCTTAAATGGGTCCCCCCGGAAACGGGGGCCCGTTTTTTTGGTTCCTACCCCCGTTTTTTGGTTCCTACCCCCGGTGTCGCGCTTAAATGGGTCCCCCCGGAAACGGGGGCCCTTTTTTTTGGTTCCTAACCCCGTTTTTTGGTTCCTACCCCGGTGTCACGCTTAAATGGGTCCCCCGGAAACGGGGGCCCGTTTTTTTGGTTCCTACCCCCCGTTTTTTGGTTCCTACCCCCGTTGTCGCGCGTAAATGGGTCCCCCCGGAAACGGGGGCCCGTTTTTTTGGTTCCTACCCCCGTTTTTTGGTACCTACCCCTGGTATTGGTACCTACCCCTGGTGTCGCGCTTAAATGGGTCCCCCCGGAAACGGGGCCCTTTTTTTTGGTTCCTAACCCCGTTTTTTGGTTCCTACCCCCGGTGTCACTCTTAATGGGTCCCCCGGAGACGGGGGCCCGTTTTTTTGGTTCCTACCCCCGTTTTTTGGTTCCTACCCCCGGTGTCGCGCTTAAATGGGTCCCCCCGGAAACGGGGGCCCGTTTTTCTGGTTCTACCCCCGTTTTTTGGTTCCTCCCCCGGTGTCACGCTTAAATGGGTCCCCCGGAAACGGGGCCCGTTTTTTTGGTTCCTACCCCCGTTTTTTGGTTCCTACCCCCGGTGTCGCGCTTAAATGGGTCCCCCCGAAACGGGGGCCCTTTTTTTGGTTACTACCCACGTTTTTTGGTTCCTACCCCCGGTGTCGCGCTTAAATGGGTCCCCCCGGAAACGGGGGCCCGTTTTTTTGGTTCCTAACCCCGTTTTTTGGTTCCTATCCCCGGTGTCGCGCTTAAATGGGTCCCCCCGGAAATGGGGGCCCTTTTTTTTGGTTCCTACCCCCGTTTTTTGGTTCCTACCCCCGGTGTCGCGCTTAAATGGGTCCCCCCGGAAACGGGGGCCCTTTTTTTTGGTTCCTACCCCCGTTTTTTGGTTCCTACCCCCAGTGTCGCGCTTAAATGGGTCCCCCCGGAAACGGGGGCCCTTTTTTTTGGTTCCTAACCCCGTTTTTTGTTCCTAGCCCCGGTGTCACGCTTAAATGGGTCCCCCGGAAACGGGGGCCCGTTTTTTTGGTTCCTACCCCCGTTTTTTGGTTCCTACCCCCGGTGTCGCGCTTAAATGGGTCCCCCCGGAAACGTGGGCCCTTTTTTTTGGTTCCTACACCCGTTTTTTGGTTCCTACCCCCGGTGACGCGCTTAAATGGGTCCCCCCGGAAACGGGGGCCCGTTTTTTTGGTTCCTACCTCCGTATTTTTGTTCCTACCCCCGGTGTCACGCTTAAATGGGTTCCCCGGAAACGGGGGCCCGTTTTTTTGGTTCCTACCCCCGGTGTCGCGCATAAATGGGTCCCCCGGAAACGGGGGCCCGTTTTTTTGGTTCCTACCCCCGATTTTTGGTTCCTTCCCCCGGTGTCGCGCTTAAATGGGTCCCCCTGGAAACGGGGGCCCGTTTTTTTGGTTCCTACCTCCGTTTTTTGCTTCCTACCCCCGGTGTCGCGCTTAAATGGGTCCCCCCGGAAACGGGGGCCCGTTTTTTTGGTTCCTACCTCCGTTTTTTGGTTCCTACCCCCCGGTGTCACGCTTAAATGGGTCCCCCGGAAACGGAGGCCCGTATTTTTGGTTCCTACCCCCGTTTTTTGGTTCCTACCCCCGGTGTCGCGCTTAAATGGGTCCCCCCGGAAACGGGGGCCCTTTTTTTTGGTTCCTAACCCCGTTTTTTGGTTCCTACCCCCGGTGTCACGCTTAAATGGGTCCCCCGGAAACGGGGGCCCGTTTTTTTGGTTCCTACCCCCGTTTTTTGGTTCCTACCCCCGGTGTCGCGCTTAAATGGGTCCCCCGGAAAGGGGGGCGCGTTTTTTTGGTTCCTACCCCCGTTTTTTGGTTCCTACCCCCGGTGTCGCGCTTAAATGGGTCCCCCGGAAACGGGGGCCCGTTTTTTTGGTTCCTACCCCCGTTTTTTGGTTCCTACCCCCGGTGTCGCGCTTAAATGGGGCCCCCGGAAACGGGGGCCCGTTTTTTTGGTTCCTACCCCCGTTTTTTGGTTCCTACCTCCGGTGTCGCGCTTAAATGGGTCCCCCCGGAAACGGGGGCCCGTTTTTTGGTTCCTACCCCCGTTTTTTGGTTCCTACCCCCGGTGTCGCTCTTAAATGGGTCCCCCCGGAAACGGGGGCCGTTTTTTTGGTTTCTACCCCATTTTTTGGTTCCTACCCCCGTTGTCGCGCTTAAATGGGTCCCCCCGGAAACGGGGGCCCGTTTTTTGGTTCCTACCCCCGTTTTTTGGTTCCTACCCCCGGTGTCGCGCTTAAATGTGTCCCCCCGGAAACGGGGGCCCGTTTTTTTGGTTCCTACCCCCGTTTTTTGGTTCCTACCCCCGCTGTCACGCTTAAATGGGTCCCCCGGAAACGGGGGCCCGTTTTTTTGGTTCCTACCCCCGTTTTTTGGTTCCTACCCCCGGTGTCGCGCTTAAATGGGTCCCCCGGAAACGGGGGCCCGTTTTTTTGGTTCCTAACCCCGTTTTTTGGTTCCTATCCCCGGTGTCGCGCTTAAATGGGTCCCCCCGGAAACGGGGGCCCGTTTTTTTGGTTCCTACCCCCGTTTTTTGGTTCCTACCCCCGGTGTCGCGCTTAAATGGGTCCCCCCGGAAACGGGGGCCCTTTCTTTGGGTTCCTACACCCGTTTTTTGGTTCCTACCCCCGGTGTCGCGCTTAAATGGGTCCCCCCGGAAACGGGGGCCCGTTTTTTTGGTTCCTACCTCCGTATTTTTGTTCCTACCCCCGGTTGTCACGCTTAAATGGGGTCCCCCGGAAACGGGGGCCCGTTTTTTTTGGTTCCTAGCCCCCGTTTTTTGGTTCCTACCCCCGGTGTCGCGCTTAAATGGGTCCCCCCGGAAATGGGGGCCCTTTTTTTGGTTCCTACCCCCGTTTTTTGGTTCCTACCCCCGGTGTCACGCTTAAATGGGTCCCCCCGGAAACGGGGGCCCGTTTTTTTGGTTCCTACCCCCGATTTTTGGTTCCTACCCCGGTGCCGCGCTTAAATGGGTCCCCCCGGAAACGGGGGCCCGTTTTTTTGTTACCTACCCCCGTTTTTTGCTTCCTACCCCCCGGTGTCGCGCTTAAATGGGTCCCCCCGGAAACGGGGGCCCGTTTTTTTGGTTCCTACCCCCGTTTTTTGGTTCCTACCCCCGGTGTCGCGCTTAAATGGGTCCCCCCGGAAACGGGGGCCCGTTTTTTTGGTTCCTACCCCCGTTTTTTGGTTCCTACCCCCGGTGTCGCGCTTAATGGGTCCCCCCGGAAACGGGGGCCTGTTTTTTTGGTTCCCACCCCCAGTTTTTTGGTTCCTACCCCCGGTGTCGCGCTTAAATGGGTCCCCCCGGAAACGGGGGCCCGTTTTTTTGGTTCCTACCCCCGTTTTTTGGTTCCTACCCCCGGTGTCGCGCTTAAATGGGTCCCCCCGGAAACGGGGGCCCGTTTTTTTGGTTCCTAACCCCGTTTTTTGGTTCCTACCCCCGGTGTCACGCTTAAATGGGTCCCCGGAAACGGGGGCCCGTTTTTTTGGTTCCTACCCCCCGTTTTTTGGTTCCTACCCCCGTTGTCGCGCGTAAATGGGTCCCCCCGGAAACGGGGGCCCGTTTTTTGGTTCCTACCCCCGTTTTTTGGTACCTACCCCTGGTGTCGCGCTTAAATGGGTCCCCCCGGAAACGGGGGCCCTTTTTTTTGGTTCCTAACCCCGTTTTTTGGTTCCTACCCCCGGTGTCACTCTTAAATGGGTCCCCCGGAGACGGGGGCCCGTTTTTTTGGTTCCTACCCCCGTTTTTTGGTTCCTACCCCCGGTGTCGCGCTTAAATGGGTCCCCCCGGAAACGGGGGCCCGTTTTTCTGGTTCCTACCCCCGTTTTTGGTTCCTCCCCCCGGTGTCACGCTTAAATGGGTCCCCCGGAAACGGGGGCCCGTTTTTTTGGTTCCTACCCCCGTTTTTGGTTCCTACCCCCGGGTGTCGCGCTTAAATGGGTCCCCCCGAAACGGGGGCCCTTTTTTTGGTTCCTACCCACGTTTTTTGGTTCCTACCCCCGGTGTCGCGCTTAAATGGGTCCCCCCGGAAACGGGGGCCCGTTTTTTTGGTTCCTAACCCCGTTTTTTTGGTTCCTATCCCCGGTGTCGCGCTTAAATGGGTCCCCCCGGAAATGGGGGCCCCTTTTTTTTGGTTCCTACCCCCGTTTTTTGGTTCCTACCCCCGGTGTCGCGCTTAAATGGGTCCCCCCGGAAACGGGGGCCCTTTTTTTTGGTTCCTACCCCGTTTTTTGGTTCCTACCCCCAGTGTCGCGCTTAAATGGGTCCCCCCGGAAACGGGGGGCCCTTTTTTTTGGTTCCTAACCCCGTTTTTTGTTCCTACCCCCGGTGTCACGCTAAATGGGTCCCCCGGAAACGGGGGCCCGTTTTTTTTGGTTCCTACCCCGTTTTTTGGTTCGTACCCCCCGGTGTCGCGCTTAAATGGGTCCCCCCGGAAACGTGGGCCCGTTTTTTTGGTTCCTACCCCCGTTTTTTGGTTCGTACCCCCGGTGTCGCGCTTAAATGGGTCCCCCCGGAAACGTGGGCCCTTTTTTTTGGTTCCTACACCCGTTTTTTGGTTCCTACCCCCGGTGACGCGCTTAAATGGGTCCCCCGGAAACGGGGGCCCGTTTTTTTTGGTTCCTACCTCCGTATTTTTGTTCCTACCCCCGGTGTCACGCTTAAATGGGTTCCCCGGAAACGGGGGCCCGTTTTTTTGGTTCCTACCCCCGGTGTCGCGCATAAATGGGTCCCCCGGAAACGGGGGCCCGTTTTTTTGGTTCCTACCCCCGTTTTTTGGTTCCTACCCCGGTGTCGCGCTTAAATGGGTCCCCCTGGAAACGGGGGCCCGTTTTTTTGGTTCCTACCTCCGTTTTTTGCTTCCTACCCCGGTGTCGCGCTTAAATGGGTCCCCCCGGAAACGGGGGCCCGTTTTTTTGGTTCCTACCTCCGTTTTTTGGTTCCTACCCCCGGTGTCACGCTTAAATGGGTCCCCCGGAAACGGAGGCCCGTTTTTTTGGTTCCTACCCCCGTTTTTTGGTTCCTACCCCCGGTGTCGCGCTTAAATGGGTCCCCCCCGGAAACGGGGGCCCTTTTTTTTGGTTCCTAACCCCGTTTTTTGGTTCCTACCCCCGGTGTCACGCTTAAATGGGTCCCCCCGGAAACGGGGGCCCGTTTTTTTTTGGTTCCTACCCCCGTTTTTTGGTTCCTACCCCCGGTGTCGCGCTTAAATGTGTCCCCCCGGAAGGGGGGCCCGTTTTTTTGGTTCCTACCCCCGTTTTTGGTTCCTACCCCCGGTTGTCGCGCTTAAATGGGTCCCCCCGGAAACGGGGGCCCGTTTTTTTGGTTCCTACCCCCGTTTTTTGGTTCCTACCCCCGGGTGTCGCGCTTAAATGGGGCCCCCGGAAATGGGGGCCCGTTTTTTTTTGGTTCCTACCCCCGTTTTTTGGTTCCTACCTCCGGTGTCGCGCTTAAATGGGTCCCCCCGGAAACGGGGGCCCGTTTTTTTGGTTCCTACCCCCGTTTTTTGGTTCCTACCCCCGGTGTCGCGCTTAAATGGGTCCCCCCGGAAACGGGGGCCCGTTTTTTTGGTTTCTACCCCCATTTTTTGGTTCCTACCCCCGTTGTCGCGCTTAAATGGGTCCCCCCGGAAACGGGGGCCCGTTTTTTTGGTTCCTACCCCCGTTTTTTGGTTCCTACCCCCGGTGTCGCGCTTAAATGTGTCCCCCCGGAAACGGGGGCCCGTTTTTTTGGTTCCTACCCCCGTTTTTTGGTTCCTACCCCCGCTGTCACGCTTAAATGGGTCCCCCGGAAACGGGGGCCTGTTTTTTTGGTTCCTACCCCCGTTTTTTTGGTTCCTACCCCCGGTGTCGCGCTTAAATGGGTCCCCCCGGAAACGGGGGGCCCTTTCTTTGGGTTCCTACACCCGTTTTTTGGTTCCTACCCCCGGTCCTCGCGCTTAAATGGGTCCCCCCGGAAACGGGGGCCCGTTTTTTTGGTTCCTACCTCCGTATTTTTGTTCCTACCCCCGGTGTCACGCTTAAATGGGTCCCCCCGGAAACGGGGGCCCGTTTTTTTGGTTCCTAGCCCCGTTTTTTGGTTCCTACCCCCGGTGTCGCGCTTAAATGGGTCCCCCCGGAAATGGGGGCACTTTTTTTTGGTTCCTACCCCCGTTTTTTGGTTCCTACCCCCGGTGTCACGCTTAAATGGGTCCCCCCGGAAACGGGGCCCGTTTTTTTGGTTCCTACCCCCGATTTTTGGTTCCTACCCCCAGTGCCGCGCTTAAAATGGGTCCCCCCGGAAACGGGGGCCCGTTTTTTTGTTACCTACCCCCGTTTTTTGCTTCCTACCCCCCGGTGTCGCGCTTAAATGGGTCCCCCGGGAAACGGGGGCCCGTTTTTTTGGTTCCTACCCCCGTTTTTTGGTTCCTACCCCCGGTGTCGCGCTTAAATGGGTCCCCCCGGAAACGGGGGCCTGTTTTTTTTGGTTCCTACCCCCGTTTTTTGGTTCCTACCCCCGGTGTCGCGCTTAAATGGGTCCCCCCGGAAACGGGGCCTGTTTTTTTGGTTCCCACCCCCGTTTTTTGGTTCCTACCCCCGGTGTCGCGCTTAAATGAGGTTCCCCCGGAAACGGGGGCCCGTTTTTTGGTTCCTACCCCCGTTTTTTGGTTCCTACCCCCGGTGTCGCGCTTAAATGGGTCCCCCCGGAAACGGGGGCCCGTTTTTTTGGTTCCTACCCCTGTTTTTGGTTCCTACCCCCGGTGTCGCGCTTAAATGGGTCCCCCCGGAAACGGGGGCCCGTTTTTTTGGTTCCTAAGCCCGTTTTTTGGTTCCTACCCTCGGTGTCGCGCTTAAATGGGTCCCCCCGGAAACGGGGGCCCGTTTTTTTGGTTCCTACCCCCGTTTTTTGGTTCCTACCCCCGGTGTCGCGCTTAAAATGGGTCCCCCCGGAAACGGGGGCCCTTTTTTTTGGTTCCTAACCCCGTTTTTTGGTTCCTACCCCCGGTGTCACGCTTAAATGGGTCCCCCGGAAACGGGGGCCGTTTTTTTTTGGTTCCTACCCCCCGTTTTTTGGTTCCTACCCCCGTTGTCGCGCGTAAATGGGTCCCCCCGGAAACGGGGGCCCGTTTTTTTGGTTTCTACCCCCATTTTTTGGTTCCTACCCCCGTTGTCGCGCTTAAATGGGTCCCCCCGGAAACGGGGGCCCGTTTTTTTGGTTCCTAACCCCGTTTTTTGGTTCCTACCCCCGGTGTCACGCTTAAATGGGTCCCCCGGAAACGGGGGCCCGTTTTTTTGGTTCCTACCCCCGTTTTTGGTTCCTACCCCCGGTGTCGCGCTTAAATGGGTCCCCCCGGAAACGGGGTCCGTTTTTTTTGGTTTCTACCCCCATTTTTTGGTTCCTACCCCCGTTGTCGCGCTTAAATGGGTCCCCCCGGAAACGGGGGCCCGTTTTTTTTGGTTCCTACCCCCGTTTTTTTGGTTCCTACCCCCGGTGTCGCGCTTAAATGTGTCCCCCGGAAACGGGGGCCCGTTTTTTTGGTTCCTACCCCCGTTTTTTGGTTCCTACCCCGCTGTCACGCTTAAATGGGTCCCCCGGAAACGGGGGCCGTTTTTTTGGTTCCTACCCCCGTTTTTTGGTTCCTACCCCCGGTGTCGCGCTTAAATGGGTCCCCCCCGGAAACGGGGGCCCTTTCTTTGGGTTCCTACACCCGTTTTTTGGTTCCTACCCCGGTCTCGCGCTTAAATGGGTCCCCCCGGAAACGGGGGCCCGTTTTTTTGGTTCCTACCTCCGTATTTTTGTTCCTACCCCCGGTGTCACGCTTAAATGGGTCCCCCGGAAACGGGGGCCCGTTTTTTTGGTTCCTAGCCCCGTTTTTTGGTTCCTACCCCCGGTGTCGCGCTTAAATGGGTCCCCCCCGGAAATGGGGGCCCTTTTTTTTGTTCCTACCCCCGTTTTTTGGTTCCTACCCCCGGTGTCACGCTTAAATGGGTCCCCCCGGAAACGGGGGCCCGTTTTTTTGGTTCCTACCCCCGATTTTTGGTTCCTACCCCCGGTGCCGCGCTTAAATGGGTCCCCCCCGGAAACGGGGGCCCGTTTTTTTGTTACCTACCCCCGTTTTTTGCTTCCTACCCCCCGGTTGTCGCGCTTAAATGGGTCCCCCCGGAAACGGGGGCCCGTTTTTTTGGTTCCTACCCCCGTTTTTTGGTTCCTACCCCGGTGTCGCGCTTAAATGGGTCCCCCCGGAAACGGGGGCCTGTTTTTTTTGGTTCCTACCCCCGTTTTTTGGTTCCTACCCCCGGGTGTCGCGCTTAAATGGGTCCCCCCGGAAACGGGGGCCTGTTTTTTTGGTTCCCACCCCCGTTTTTTGGTTCCTACCCCCGGTGTCGCGCTTAAATGGGTCCCCCCGGAAACGGGGGCCCGTTTTTTTGGTTCCTACCCCCGTTTTTTTGGTTCCTACCCCCGGTGTCGCGCTTAAATGGGTCCCCCCGGAAACGGGGGCCCGTTTTTTTTGGTTCCTACCCCTGTTTTTTGGTTCCTACCCCCGGTGTCGCGCTTTAAATGGGTCCCCCCGGAAACGGGGGCCCGTTTTTTTTGGTTCCTAAGCCCGTTTTTTGGTTCCTACCCTCGGTGTCGCGCTTAAATGGGTCCCCCCGGAAACGGGGGCCCGTTTTTTTGGTTCCTACCCCCGTTTTTTGGTTCCTACCCCTGGTGTCGCGCTTAAATGGGTCCCCAAGGAAAAGGGGGCCCTTTTTTTTGGTTCCTAACCCCGTTTTTTGGTTCCTACCCCCGGTGTCACTCTTAAATGGGTCCCCCGGAGACGGGGGCCCGTTTTTTTGGTTCCTACCCCCGTTTTTTGGTTCCTACCCCCGGTGTCGCTCTTAAATGGGTCCCCCCGGAAACGGGGGCCCGTTTTTTTGGTTCCTAAGCCCGTTTTTTGGTTCCTACCCTCGGTGTCGCGCTTAAATGGGTCCCCCCGGAAACGGGGGCCCGTTTTTTTGGTTCCTACCCCCGTTTTTTGGTTCCTACCCCCGGTGTCGCGCTTAAATGGGTCCCCCCGGAAACGGGGGCCCTTTTTTTTGGTTCCTAACCCCGTTTTTTGGTTCCTACCCCCGGTGTCACGCTTAAATGGGTCCCCCGGAAACGGGGGCCCGTTTTTTTGGTTCCTACCCCCCGTTTTTTGGTTCCTACCCCCGTTGTCGCGCGTAAATGGGTCCCCCCGGAAACGGGGGCCCGTTTTTTTGGTTCCTACCCCCGTTTTTTGGTTCCTACCCCTGGTGTCGCGCTTAAATGGGTCCCCAAGGAAACGGGGGCCCTTTTTTTTGGTTCCTAACCCCGTTTTTTGGTTCCTACCCCCGGTGTCACTCTTAAATGGGTCCCCCGGAGACGGGGGCCCGTTTTTTTGGTTCCTACCCCCGTTTTTTGGTTCCTACCCCCGGTGTCGCGCTTAAATGGGTCCCCCCGGAAACGGGGGCCCGTTTTTCTGGTTCCTACCCCCGTTTTTTGGTTCCTCCCCCCGGTGTCAAGCTTAAATGGGTTCCCCGGAAACGGGGGCCCGTTTTTTTGGTTCCTACCCCCGTTTTTTGGTTCCTACCCCCGGTGTCGCGCTTAAATGGGTCCCCCCGAAACGAGGGCCCGTTTTTTTGGTTCCTACCCACGTTTTTTGGTTCCTACCCCCGGTGTCGCGCTTAAATGGGTCCCCCCGGAAACGGGGGCCCGTTTTTTTGGTTCCTAACCCCGTTTTTTGGTTCCTATCCCCGGTGTCACGCTTAAATGGGTCATGGGGGCCCTTTTTTTTGGTTCCTACCCCCCTTTTTTGGTTCCTACCCCCGGTGTCGCGCTTAAATGGGTCCCCCCGGAAACGGGGGCCCGTTTTTTTGGTTCCTACCTCCGTTTTTTGCTTCCTACCCCCGGTGTCGCGCTTAAATGGGTCCCCCCGGAAACGGGGGCCCGTTTTTTTGGTTCCTACCTCCGTTTTTTGGTTCCTACCCCCGGTGTCACGCTTAAATGGGTCCCCCGGAAAAGGAGGCCCGTTTTTTTGGTTCCTACCCCCGTTTTTTGGTTCCTACCCCCGGTGTCGCGCTTAAATGGGTCCCCCCGGAAACGGGGGCCCTTTTTTTTGGTTCCTAACCCCGTTTTTTGGTTCCTACCCCCGGTGTCGCGCTTAAATGGGTCCACCCGGAAACGGGGGCCCGTTTTTTTGGTTCCTACCCCCGTTTTTTGTTTCCTACCCCCGGTGTCGCGCTTAAATGGGTCCCCCCGGAAACGGGGGCCCTTTTTTTTGGTTCCTACACCCGTTTTTTGGTTCCTACCCCCAGTGTCGCGCTTAAATGGGTCCCCCCGGAAACGGGGGCCCTTTTTTTTGGTTCCTAACCCCGTTTTTTGTTCCTACCCCCGGTGTCACACTTAAATGGGTCCCCCCGGAAAAGGGGGCCCGTTTTTTTGGTTCCTACCCCCGATTTTTGGTTCCTACCCCCGGTGCCGCGCTTAAATGGGTCCCCCCGGAAACGGGGGCCCGTTTTCTTGTTACCTACCCCCGTTTTTTGCTTCCTACCCCCCGGTGTCGCGCTTAAATGGGTCCCCCCGGAAACGGGGGCCCGTTTTTTTGGTTCCTACCCCTGTTTTTTGGTTCCTACCCCCGGTGTCGCGCTTAAATGGGTCCCCCCGGAAACGGGGGCCCGTTTTTTTGGTTCCTACCCCCGTTTTTTGGTTCGTACCCCCGGTGTCGCGCTTAAATGGGTCCCCCCGGAAACGGGGGCCTGTTTTTTTGGTTCCCACCCCCGTTTTTTGGTTCCTACCCCCGGTGTCGCGCTTAAATGGGTCCCCCCGGAAACGGGGCCCGTTTTTTTTGTTCCTACCCCCGTTTTTTGGTTCCTACCCCCGGTGTCGCGCTTAAATGGGTCCCCCCGGAAACGGGGGCCCGTTTTTTTTGGTTCCTACCCCCCTTTTTTGGTTCCTACCCCGGTGACGCGCTTAAATGGGTCCCCCCGGAAACAGGGGCCCGTTTTTTTGGTTCCTACCCCCGTTTTTTGGTTCCTACCCCCGGTGTCGCGCTTAAATGGGTCCCCCCGAAACGGGGGCCCTTTTTTTGGTTCCTACCCACGTTTTTTGGTTCCTACCCCCGGTGTCGCGCTTAAATGGGTCCCCCCGGAAACGGGGGCCCGTTTTTTTGGTTCCTAACCCCGTTTTTTGGTTCCTATCCCCGGTGTCGCGCTTAAATGGGTCCCCCCGGAAATGGGGGCCCTTTTTTTTGGTTCCTACCCCCGTTTTTTGGTTCCTACCCCCGGTGTCGCGCTTAAATAGGTCCCCCGGAAACGGGGGCCCGTTTTTTTGGTTCCTACCTCCGTTTTTTGCTTCCTACCCCCGGTGTCGCGCTTAAATGGGTCCCCCCGGAAACGGGGGCCCGTTTTTTTGGTTCCTACCTCCGTTTTTTGGTTCCTACCCCCGGTGTCACGCTTAAATGGGTCCCCCGGAAACGGAGGCCCGTTTTTTTGGTTCCTACCCCCGTTTTTTGGTTCCTACCCCCGGTGTCGCGCTTAAATGGGTAGTCCCCCCGGAAACGGGGGCCCTTTTTTTTGGTTCCTAACCCCGTTTTTTGGTTCCTACCCCCGGTGTCGCGCTTAAATGGGTCCACCCGGAAACGGGGGCCCGTTTTTTTGGTTCCTACCCCCGTTTTTTGGTACCTACCCCCGGTGTCGCGCTTAAATGGGTCCCCCGGAAACGGGGGCCCATTTTTTTGGTTCCTACCCCCGTTTTTTGGTTCCTACCCCCGGTGTCGCGCTTAAATGGGTCCCCCCAGAAACGGGGGCCCTTTTTTTTGGTTCCTACCCCCGTTTTTTGGTTCCTACCCCCAGTGTCGCGCTTAAATGGGTCCCCCCCGGAAACGGGGGCCCTTTTTTTTGGTTCCTAACCCCGTTTTTTGTTCCTACCCCCGGTGTCACGCTTAAATGGGTCCCCCGGAAACGGGGGCCCGTTTTTTTGGTTCCTACACCCGTTTTTTGGTTCCTACCCCCGGTGTCGCGCTTAAATGGGTCCCCCCGGAAACGTGGGCCCTTTTTTTTGGTTCCTACACCCGTTTTTTGGTTCCTACCCCCGGGGTCGCGCTTAAATGGGTCCCCCCGGAAACGGGGGCCCGTTTTTTTGGTTCCTACCTCCGTATTTTTGTTCCTACCCCCGGTGTCACGCTTAAATGGGTTCCCCGGAAACGGGGGCCCGTTTTTTTGGTTCCTACCCCCGGTGTCGCGCATAAATGGGTCCCCCGGAAACGGGGGCCCGTTTTTTTGGTTCCTACCCCCGTTTTTTGGTTCCTACCCCCGGTGTCGCGCTTAAATGGGTCCCCCTGGAAACGGGGGCCCGTTTTTTTGGTTCCTACCTCCGTTTTTTGCTTCCTACCCCCGGTGTCGCGCTTAAATGGGTCCCCCCGGAAACGGGGGCCCGTTTTTTTGGTTCCTACCTCCGTTTTTTGGTTCCTACCCCCGGTGTCACGCTTAAATGGGTCCCCCGGAAACGGAGGCCCGTTTTTTTGGTTCCTACCCCCGTTTTTTGGTTCCTACCCCCGGTGTCGCGCTTAAATGGGTCCCCCCCGGAAACGGGGGCCCTTTTTTTTGGTTCCTAACCCCGTTTTTTGGTTCCTACCCCCGGTGTCGCGCTTAAATGGGTCCCCCCGGAAACGGGGGCCCGTTTTTTTTGGTTCCTACCCCCGTTTTTTGGTTCCTACCCCCGGTGTCGCGCTTAAATGGGTCCCCCCGGAAACGGGGGCCCGTTTTTTTGGTTCCTACCCCCGTTTTTTGGTTCCTACCCCCCGGTGTCGCGCTTAAATGGGTCCCCCCGGAAACAGGGGCCCGTTTTTTTGGTTCCTACCCCCGTTTTTTGGTTCCTACCCCCGGTGTCGCGCTTAAATGGGTCCCCCCGGAAACGGGGGCCCGTTTTTTTGGTTCCTACCCCCGTTTTTTGGTTCCTACCTCCGGTGTCGCGCTTAAATGGGTCCCCCCGGAAACGGGGGCCCGTTTTTTTTGGTTCCTACCCCCGTTTTTTGGTTCCTACCCCCGGTGTCGCGCTTAAATGGGTCCCCCCGGAAACGGGGGCCCGTTTTTTTGGTTTCTACCCCCGTTTTTTGGTTCCTACCCCCGTTGTCGCGCTTAAATGGGTCCCCCCGGAAACGGGGGCCCGTTTTTTTGGTTCCTACCCCCGTTTTTTGGTTCCTACCCCCGGTGTCGCGCTTAAATGTGTCCCCCCGGAAACGGGGGCCCGTTTTTTTGGTTCCTACCCCCGTTTTTTGGTTCCTACCCCCGCTGTCACGCTTAAATGGGTCCCCCGGAAACGGGGGCCCATTTTTTTGGTTCCTACCCCCGTTTTTTGGTTCCTACCCCCGGTGTCGCGCTTAAATGGGTCCCCCCGGAAACGGGGGCCCTTTCTTTGGGTTCCTACACCCGTTTTTTGGTTCCTACCCCCGGTGTCGCGCTTAAATGGGTCCCCCCGGAAACGGGGGCCCGTTTTTTTGGTTCCTACCTCCGTATTTTTGTTCCTACCCCCGGTGTCACGCTTAAATGGGTCCCCCGGAAACGGGGGCCCGTTTTTTTGGTTCCTAGCCCCGTTTTTTGGTTCCTACCCCCGGTGTCGCGCTTAAATGGGTCCCCCCGGAAATGGGGGCCCTTTTTTTTGGTTCCTACCCCCGTTTTTTGGTTCCTACCCCCGGTGTCACGCTTAAATGGGTCCCCCCGGAAACGGGGGCCCGTTTTTTTTGGTTCCTACCCCCGATTTTTGGTTCCAACCCCCGGTGCCGCGCTTAAATGGGTCCCCCCCGGAAACGGGGGCCCGTTTTTTTGTTACCTACCCCCGTTTTTTGCTTCCTACCCCCCGGTGTCGCGCTTAAATGGGTCCCCCCGGAAACGGGGGCCCGTTTTTTTGGTTCCTACCCCCGTTTTTTGGTTCCTACCCCCGGTGTCGCGCTTAAATGGGTCCCCCCGGAAACGGGGGCCCGTTTTTTTGGTTCCTACCCCCGTTTTTTGGTTCCTACCCCCGGTGTCGCGCTTAAATGGGTCCCCCCGGAAACGGGGGCCTGTTTTTTTGGTTCCCACCCCCGTTTTTTTGGTTCCTACCCCCCGGTGTCGCGCTTAAATGGGTCCCCCCGGAAACGGGGGCCCGTTTTTTTGGTTCCTACCCCCGTTTTTTGGTTCCTACCCCCGGTGTCGCGCTTAAATGGGTCCCCCCGGAAACGGGGGCCCGTTTTTTTGGTTCCTACCCCTGTTTTTTGGTTCCTACCCCCGGTGTCGCGCTTAAATGGGTCCCCCCGGAAACGGGGGCCCGTTTTTTTCGTTCCTAAGCCCGTTTTTTGGTTCCTACCCTCGGTGTCGCGCTTAAATGGGTCCCCCCGGAAACGGGGGCCCCGTTTTTTTGGTTCCTACCCCCGTTTTTTGGTTCCTACCCCCGTGTCGCGCTTAAATGGGTCCCCCCGGAAACGGGGGCCCATTTTTTTGGTTCCTACCCCCGTTTTTTGGTTCCTACCCCCGGTGTCGCGCTTAAATGGGTCCCCCCAGAAGCGGGGGCCCTTTTTTTTTGGTTCCTACCCCCGTTTTTTGGTTCCTACCCCCAGTGTCGCGCTTAAATGGGTCCCCCCGGAAACGGGGGCCCTTTTTTTTGGTTCCTAACCCCGTTTTTTGTTCCTACCCCCGGTGTCACGCTTAAATGGGTCCCCCGGAAACGGGGGGCCCGTTTTTTTTGGTTCCTACCTCCGTTTTTTGCTTCCTACCCCCGGTGTCCGCGCTTAAATGGGTCCCCCCGGAAACGGGGGCCCGTTTTTTTGGTTCCTACCTCCGTTTTTTGGTTCCTACCCCCGGTGTCACGCTTAAATGGGTCCCCCGGAAAAGGAGGCCCGTTTTTTTGGTTCCTACCCCCGTTTTTTGGTTCCTACCCCCGGTGTCGCGCTTAAATGGGTCCCCCCGGAAACGGGGGCCCTTTTTTTTGGTTCCTAACCCCGTTTTTTGGTTCCTACCCCCGGTGTCGCGCTTAAATGGGTCCACCCGGAAACGGGGGCCCGTTTTTTTGGTTCCTACCCCCGTTTTTTGTTTCCTACCCCCGGTGTCGCGCTTAAATGGGTCCCCCCGGAAACGGGGGCCCTTTTTTTTGGTTCCTACACCCGTTTTTTGGTTCCTACCCCCAGTGTCGCGCTTAAATGGGTCCCCCCCGGAAACGGGGGCCCTTTTTTTTGGTTCCTAACCCCGTTTTTTGTTCCTACCCCCGGTGTCACACTTAAATGGGTCCCCCCGGAAAAGGGGGCCCGTTTTTTTGGTTCCTACCCCCGATTTTTGGTTCCTACCCCCGGTGCCGCGCTTAAATGGGTCCCCCCGGAAACGGGGGCCCGTTTTCTTGTTACCTACCCCCGTTTTTTGCTTCCTACCCCCCGGTGTCGCGCTTAAATGGGTCCCCCCGGAAACGGGGGCCCGTTTTTTTGGTTCCTACCCCTGTTTTTTGGTTCCTACCCCCGGTGTTTTCGCGCTTAAATGGGTCCCCCCGGAAACGGGGGCCCGTTTTTTTGGTTCCTACCCCCGTTTTTTGGTTCGTACCCCCGGTGTCGCGCTTAAATGGGTCCCCCCGGAAACGGGGGGCCTGTTTTTTTGGTTCCCACCCCCGTTTTTTGGTTCCTACCCCCGGTGTCGCGCTTAAATGGGTCCCCCCGGAAACGGGGGCCCGTTTTTTTTGTTCCTACCCCCGTTTTTTGGTTCCTACCCCCGGTGTCGCGCTTAAATGGGTCCCCCCGGAAACGGGGGGCCCGTTTTTTTGGTTCCTACCCCCCTTTTTTTGGTTCCTACCCCCGGTGACGCGCTTAAATGGGTCCCCCCGGAAACAGGGGCCCGTTTTTTTTGGTTCCTACCCCCGTTTTTTGGTTCCTACCCCCGGTGTCGCGCTTAAATGGGTCCCCCCGAAACGGGGGCCCTTTTTTTGGTTCCTACCCACGTTTTTTGGTTCCTACCCCCGGTGTCGCGCTTAAATGGGTCCCCCCGGAAACGGGGGCCCGTTTTTTTTGGTTCCTAACCCCGTTTTTTGGTTCCTAATCCCCGGTGTCGCGCTTAAATGGGTCCCCCCGGAAATGGGGGCCCTTTTTTTTGGTTCCTACCCCCGTTTTTTGGTTCCTACCCCCGGTGTCGCGCTTAAATAGGTCCCCCCGGAAACGGGGGCCCGTTTTTTTGGTTCCTACCTCCGTTTTTTGCTTCCTACCCCCGGTGTCGCGCTTAAATGGGTCCCCCCGGAAACGGGGGCCCGTTTTTTTGGTTCCTACCTCCGTTTTTTGGTTCCTACCCCCGGTGTCACGCCTTAAATGGGTCCCCCGGAAACGGAGGCCCGTTTTTTTGGTTCCTACCCCCGTTTTTTGGTTCCTACCCCCGGTGTCGCGCTTAAATGGGTCCCCCCCGGAAACGGGGGCCCTTTTTTTTGGTTCCTAACCCCGTTTTTTGGTTCCTACCCCCGGTGTCGCGCTTAAATGGGTCCACCCGGAAACGGGGGCCCGTTTTTTTTGGTTCCTACCCCCGTTTTTTGGTACCTACCCCCGGTGTCGCGCTTAAATGGGTCCCCCGGAAACGGGGGCCCATTTTTTTGGTTCCTACCCCCGTTTTTTGGTTCCTACCCCCCGGTGTCGCGCTTAAATGGGTCCCCCCAGAAACGGGGGCCCTTTTTTTTGGTTCCTACCCCCGTTTTTTGGTTCCTACCCCCAGTGTCGCGCTTAAATGGGTCCCCCCGGAAACGGGGGCCCTTTTTTTTGGTTCCTAACCCCCGTTTTTTGTTCCTACCCCCCGGTGTCACGCTTAAATGGGTCCCCCGGAAACGGGGGCCCGTTTTTTTGGTTCCTACACCCGTTTTTTGGTTCCTACCCCCGGTGTCGCGCTTAAATGGGTCCCCCCGGAAACGTGGGCCCTTTTTTTTGGTTCCTACACCCGTTTTTTGGTTCCTACCCCCGGGGTCGCGCTTAAATGGGTCCCCCCGGAAACGGGGGCCCGTTTTTTTGGTTCCTACCTCCGTATTTTTGTTCCTACCCCCGGTGTCACGCTTAAATGGGTTCCCCGGAAACGGGGGCCCGTTTTTTTGGTTCCTACCCCCGGTGTCGCGCATAAATGGGTCCCCCGGAAACGGGGGCCCGTTTTTTTGGTTCCTACCCCCGTTTTTTGGTTCCTACCCCCGGTGTCGCGCTTAAATGGGTCCCCCTGGAAACGGGGGCCCGTTTTTTTGGTTCCTACCTCCGTTTTTTGCTTCCTACCCCCGGTGTCGCGCTTAAATGGGTCCCCCCGGAAACGGGGGCCCGTTTTTTTGGTTCCTACCTCCGTTTTTTGGTTCCTACCCCCGGTGTCACGCTTAAATGGGTCCCCCGGAAACGGAGGCCCGTTTTTTTGGTTCCTACCCCCCGTTTTTTGGTTCCTACCCCCGGTGTCGCGCTTAAATGGGTCCCCCCGGAAACGGGGGCCCTTTTTTTTGGTTCCTAACCCCGTTTTTTGGTTCCTACCCCCCGGTGTCGCGCTTAAATGGGTCCCCCCGGAAACGGGGGCCCGTTTTTTTGGTTCCTACCCCCGTTTTTTGGTTCCTACCCCCGGTGTCGCGCTTAAATGGGTCCCCCCGAAACGGGGGCCCGTTTTTTTGGTTCCTACCCCCCGTTTTTTGGTTCCTACCCCCGGTGTCGCGCTTAAATGGGTCCCCCCGGAAACAGGGGCCCGTTTTTTTGGTTCCTACCCCCGTTTTTTGGTTCCTACCCCCGGTGTCGCGCTTAAATGGGTCCCCCCGGAAACGGGGGCCCGTTTTTTTTGGTTCCTACCCCCGTTTTTTGGTTCCTACCTCCGGTGTCGCGCTTAAATGGGTCCCCCCGGAAACGGGGGCCCGTTTTTTTGGTTCCTACCCCCGTTTTTGGTTCCTACCCCCGGTGTCGCGCTTAAATGGGTCCCCCCGGAAACGGGGGCCCGTTTTTTTGGTTTCTACCCCCGTTTTTTGGTTCCTACCCCCGTTGTCGCGCTTAATGGGTCCCCCCGGAAACGGGGGCCCGTTTTTTTGGTTCCTACCCCCGTTTTTTTGGTTCCTACCCCCGGTGTCGCGCTTAAATGTGTCCCCCCCGGAAACGGGGGCCCGTTTTTTTGGTTCCTACCCCCGTTTTTTGGTTACCCTTACCACCTCCCCCGCTGTCACGCTTAAATGGGTCCCCCGGAAACGGGGGCCCATTTTTTTTGGTTCCTACCCCCGTTTTTTGGTTCCTACCCCCGGTGTCGCGCTTAAATGGGTCCCCCCGGAAACGGGGGCCCTTTCTTTGGGTTCCTACACCCGTTTTTTGGTTCCTACCCCCGGTGTCGCGCTTAAATGGGTCCCCCCGGAAACGGGGGCCCGTTTTTTTGGTTCCTACCTCCGTATTTTTGTTCCTACCCCCGGTGTCACGCTTAAATGGGTCCCCCGGAAACGGGGGCCCGTTTTTTTGGTTCCTAGCCCCGTTTTTTGGTTCCTACCCCCGGTGTCGCGCTTAAATGGTCCCCCCGGAAATGGGGGCCCTTTTTTTTTGGTTCCTACCCCCGTTTTTTGGTTCCTACCCCCGGTGTCACGCTTAAATGGGGTCCCCCCGGAAACGGGGGCCCGTTTTTTTGGTTCCTACCCCCGATTTTTGGTTCCTACCCCCGTGCCGCGCTTAAATGGGTCCCCCCGAAACGGGGGCCCGTTTTTTTGTTACCTACCCCCGTTTTTTGCTTCCTACCCCCCGGTGTCGCGCTTAAATGGGTCCCCCCGGAAACGGGGGCCCGTTTTTTTGGTTCCTACCCCCGTTTTTTGGTTCCTACCCCCGGTGTCGCGCTTAAATGGGTCCCCCCGGAAACGGGGCCCGTTTTTTTGGTTCCTACCCCCGTTTTTTGGTTCCTACCCCCGGTGTCGCGCTTAAATGGGTCCCCCCGGAAACGGGGGCCTGTTTTTTTGGTTCCCACCCCCGTTTTTTGGTTCCTACCCCCGGTGTCGCGCTTAAATGGGTCCCCCCGGAAACGGGGGCCCGTTTTTTTGGTTCCTACCCCCGTTTTTTGGTTCCTACCCCCCGGTGTCGCGCTTAAATGGGTCCCCCCGGAAACGGGGGCCCGTTTTTTTGGTTCCTACCCCTGTTTTTTGGTTCCTACCCCGGTGTCGCGCTTAAATGGGTCCCCCCCGGAAACGGGGGCCCGTTTTTTTCGTTCCTAAGCCCGTTTTTTGGTTCCTACCCTCGGTGTCGCGCTTAAATGGTCCCCCCGAAACGGGGGCCCGTTTTTTTGGTTCCTACCCCCGTTTTTTGGTTCCTACCCCCGGTGTCGCGCTTAAATGGGTCCCCCCGGAAACGGGGGCCCATTTTTTTGGTTCCTACCCCCGTTTTTTGGTTCCTACCCCCGGTGTCGCGCTTAAATGGGTCCCCCCAGAAGCGGTGGCCCTTTTTTTTGGTTCCTACCCCCGTTTTTTGGTTCCTACCCCCAGTGTCGCGCTTAAATGGGTCCCCCCGGAAACGGGGGCCCTTTTTTTTGGTTCCTAACCCCGTTTTTTGTTCCTACCCCCGGTGTCACGCTTAAATGGGTCCCCCGGAAACGGGGGCCCGTTTTTTTGCTTCCTACCCCCCGTTTTTTGGTTCCTACCCCCGGTGTCGCGCTTAAATGGGTCCCCCCGGAAACGTGGGCCCTTTTTTTTGGTTCCTACACCCGTTTTTTGGTTCCTACCCCCGGGGTCGCGCTTAAATGGGTCCCCCCGGAAACGGGGGCCCGTTTTTTTGGTTCCTACCTCCGTATTTTTGTTCCTACCCCCGGTGTCACGCTTAAATGGGTTCCCCGGAAACGGGGGCCCGTTTTTTTGGTTCCTACCCCCGGTGTCGCGCATAAATGGGTCCCCCGGAAACGGGGGCCCGTTTTTTTGGTTCCTACCCCCGTTTTTTGGTTCCTACCCCCGGTGTCGCGCTTAAATGGGTCCCCCTGGAAACGGGGGCCCGTTTTTTTGGTTCCTACCTCCGTTTTTTGCTTCTACCCCCGGTGTCGCGCTTAAATGGGTCCCCCCGGAAACGGGGGCCCGTTTTTTTGGTTCCTACCTCCGTTTTTTGGTTCCTACCCCCGGTGTCACGCTTAAATGGGTCCCCCGGAAACGGAGGCCCGTTTTTTTGGTTCCTACCCCCGTTTTTTGGTTCCTACCCCCAGTGTCGCGCTTAAATGGGTCCCCCCGGAAACGGGGGCCCTTTTTTTTGGTTCCTAACCCCGTTTTTTGTTCCTACCCCCGGTGTCACGCTTAAATGGGTCCCCCGGAAACGGGGGCCCGTTTTTTTGCTTCCTACCCCCGTTTTTTTGGTTCCTACCCCCCGGTGTCGCGCTTAAATGGGTCCCCCCGGAAACGTGGGCCCTTTTTTTTGGTTCCTACACCCGTTTTTTGGTTCCTACCCCCGGGGTCGCGCTTAAATGGGTCCCCCCGGAAACGGGGGCCCGTTTTTTTGGTTCCTACCTCCGTATTTTTGTTCCTACCCCCGGTGTCACGCTTAAATGGGTTCCCCGGAAACGGGGGCCCGTTTTTTTGGTTCCTACCCCCGGTGTCGCGCATAAATGGGTCCCCCGGAAACGGGGGCCCGTTTTTTTGGTTCCTACCCCCGTTTTTTGGTTCCTACCCCCGGTGTCGCGCTTAAATGGGTCCCCCTGGAAACGGGGGCCCGTTTTTTTGGTTCCTACCTCCGTTTTTTGCTTCCTACCCCCGGTGTCGCGCTTAAATGGGTCCCCCCGGAAACGGGGGCCCGTTTTTTTGGTTCCTACCTCCGTTTTTTGGTTCCTACCCCCGGTGTCACGCTTAAATGGGTCCCCCGGAAACGGAGGCCCGTTTTTTTGGTTCCTACCCCCGTTTTTTGGTTCCTACCCCCGGTGTCGCGCTTAAATGGGTCCCCCCGGAAACGGGGGCCCTTTTTTTTGGTTCCTAACCCCGTTTTTTGGTTCCTACCCCCGGTGTCGCGCTTAAATGGGTCCCCCCGGAAACGGGGGCCCGTTTTTTTGGTTCCTACCCCCGTTTTTTGGTTCCTACCCCCGGTGTCGCGCTTAAATGGGTCCCCCCGGAAACGGGGGCCCGTTTTTTTGGTTCCTACCCCCGTTTTTTGGTTCCTACCCCCGGTGTCGCGCTTAAATGGGTCCCCCCGGAAACGGGGGCCCGTTTTTTTGGTTCCTACCCCCGTTTTTTGGTTCCTACCCCCGGTGTCGCGCTTAAATGGGTCCCCCCGGAAACGGGGGCCCGTTTTTTTGGTTCCTACCCCCGTTTTTTGGTTCCTACCTCCGGTGTCGCGCTTAAATGGGTCCCCCCGGAAACGGGGGCCCGTTTTTTTGGTTCCTACCCCCGTTTTTTGGTTCCTACCCCCGGTGTCGCGCTTAAATGGGTCCCCCCGGAAACGGGGGCCCGTTTTTTTGGTTTCTACCCCCGTTTTTTGGTTCCTACCCCCGTTGTCGCGCTTAAATGGGTCCCCCCGGAAACGGGGGCCCGTTTTTTTGGTTCCTACCCCCGTTTTTTGGTTCCTACCCCCGGTGTCGCGCTTAAATGTGTCCCCCCGGAAACGGGGGCCCGTTTTTTTGGTTGCTACCCCCGTTTTTTGGTTCCTACCCCCGCTGTCACGCTTAAATGGGTCCCCCGGAAACGGGGGCCCGTTTTTTTGGTTCCTACCCCCGTTTTTTGGTTCCTACCCCCGGTGTCGCGCTTAAATGGGTCCCCCCGGAAACGGGGGCCCTTTCTTTGGGTTCCTACACCCGTTTTTTGGTTCCTACCCCCGGTGTCGCGCTTAAATGGGTCCCCCCGGAAACGGGGGCCCGTTTCTTTGGTTCCTACCTCCGTATTTTTGTTCCTACCCCCGGTGTCACGCTTAAATGGGTCCCCCGGGAACGGGGGCCCGTTTTTTTGGTTCCTAGCCCCGTTTTTTGGTTCCTACCCCCGGTGTCGCGCTTAAATGGGTCCCCCCGGAAATGGGGGCCCTTTTTTTTGGTTCCTACCCCCGTTTTTTGGTTCCTACCCCCGGTGTCACGCTTAAATGGGTCCCCCCGGAAACGGGGGCCCGTTTTTTTGGTTCCTACCCCCGATTTTTGGTTCCTACCCCCGGTGCCGCGCTTAAATGGGTCCCCCCGGAAACGGGGGCCCGTTTTTTTGTTACCTACCCCCGTTTTTTGCTTCCTACCCCCCCGGTGTCGCGCGTAAATGGGTCCAACCGGAAACGGGGGCCCGTTTTTTTGGTTCCTACCCCCGTTTTTTGGTTCCTACCCCCGGTGTCGCGCTTAAATGGGTCCCCCCGGAAACGGGGGCCCATTTTTTTGGTTCCTACCCCCGTTTTTTGGTTCCTACCCCCGGTGTCGCGCTTAAATGGGTCCCCCCGGAAACGGGGGCCTGTTTTTTTGGTTCCCACCCCCGTTTTTTGGTTCCTACCCCCGGTGTCGCGCTTAAATGGGTCCCCCCGGAAACGGGGGCCCGTTTTTTTGGTTCCTACCCCCGTTTTTTGGTTCCTACCCCCGGTGTCGCGCTTAAATGGGTCCCCCCGGAAACGGGGGCCCTTTTTTTTGGTTCCTACCCCTGTTTTTTGGTTCCTACCCCCGGTGTCGCGCTTAAATGGGTCCCCCCGGAAACGGGGGCCCGTTTTTTTCGTTCCTAAGCCCGTTTTTTGGTTCCTACCCTCGCTGTCGCGCTTAAATGGGTCCCCCCGGAAACGGGGGCCCGTTTTTTTGGTTCCTACCCCCGTTTTTTGGTTCCTACCCCCGGTGTCGCGCTTAAATGGGTCCCCCCGGAAACGGGGGCCCTTTTTTTTGGTTCCTAACCCCGTTTTTTGGTTCCTACCCCCGGTGTCACGCTTAAATGGGTCCCCCGGAAACGGGGGCCCGTTTTTTTGGTTCCTACCCCCCGTTTTTTGGTTCCTACCCCCGTTGTCGCGCGTAAATGGGTCCCCCCGGAAACGGGGGCCCGTTTTTTTGGTTCCTACCCCCGTTTTTTGGTTCCTACCCCTGGTGTCGCGCTTAAATGGGTCCCCCCGGAAACGGGGGCCCTTTTTTTTGGTTCCTAACCCCGTTTTTTGGTTCCTACCCCCGGTGTCACTCTTAAATGGGTCCCCCGGAGACGGGGGCCCGTTTTTTTGGTTCCTACCCCCGTTTTTTGGTTCCTACCCCCGGTGTCGCGCTTAAATGGGTCCCCCCGGAAACGGGGGCCCGTTTTTCTGGTTCCTACCCCCGTTTTTTGGTTCCTCCCCCCCGGTGTCACGCTTAAATGGGTCCCCCGGAAACGGGGGCCCGTTTTTTTGGTTCCTACCCCCGTTTTTTGGTTCCTACCCCCGGTGTCGCGCTTAAATGGGTCCCCCCGAAACGGGGGCCCGTTTTTTTGGTTCCTACCCACGTTTTTTGGTTCCTACCCCCGGTGTCGCGCTTAAATGTGTCCCCCCGGAAACGGGGGCCCGTTTTTTTGGTTCCTACCCCCGTTTTTTGGTTCCTACCCCCGCTGTCACGCTTAAATGGGTCCCCCCGGAAACGGGGGCCCATTTTTTTGGTTCCTACCCCCGTTTTTTGGTTCCTACCCCCGGTGTCGCGCTTAAATGGGTCCCCCCGGAAACGGGGGCCCTTTCTTTGGGTTCCTACACCCGTTTTTTGGTTCCTACCCCCGGTGTCGCGCTTAAATGGGTCCCCCCGGAAACGG
>NW_026775316.1:0-30876 GCF_030867095.1 Alligator mississippiensis | reverse complement strand
CGATCTCCACCCCAGAGCGCTGAGGGAATTAGCAGAGGCCATTGCGGGACCTGTGGCATGGCTTTACGAGCACTCGTGGTGCTCTGGTGTGGTGCCAGAGGACTGGAAAAGGGCCAATGTGGTCCCCATTTTCAAAAAAGGGAGGAAGGAGGACCCAGGAAACTATAGGCAAGTTAGTCTCACCTCGATCCTGGGTAAGCTTTTTGAGAGAATTATCCTGGCACATGTCCACGAGGGGCCAGCAGGGGAGATTATGCTTAGAGGCAACCAACACGGGTTCATTAGAGGCAGGTCCTGTCAGACCAACCTGGTGGCCTTCTATGACCAGGTCACAAAATCCTTAGATGCAGGTGTAGCAGTAGACGTAGTCTTTCTGGACTTGGAATGCCTTCGACACTGTCTCTCACCCCATTCTCATTAAAAAACTATGGGACTGTGGCATTGACACCTACACAGTCAAATGGGTCACTAACTGGCTGGAGGGCCGCATCCAGACAGTGGTGGTGGATGGGTCATTTTCGACCTGGAAGGATGTGGGCAGTGGGGTCCCCTACGGCTCGGTCCTCAGGCCCGCACTGCTCAACATCTTCATCAGTGACTTGGACGAGGGGGTGAAAAGCACCCTATTCAAATTCGCAGACGACACTAAGATGTGGGGGGATGTGGGCATGCTAGAAGGGAGGAATAGGCTGCAATCGGACCTATACAGGTTACAGGGGTGGGCAGATGAGAACAGGATGGGTTTCAACACTGACAAGTGCAAGGTGCTGCACCTGGGGAGGAAAAACCAGCAGCATACCTACAGGCTGGGGAACTCCCTTCTCATCAGTGCAGAGACAGAAAAGGACCTCGGAGTCATTACTGATGCCAAAATGAACATGGGCCGACAGTGCAGGGACGCAGTCAGGAAGGCCAACCACACCTTGTCATGCATCCACAGATGCATCTCGAGCAGGTCCAAGGAGGTGATCCTCCCCCTCTACGCGGCACTGGTCAGGCCGCAGTTGGAGTACTGCGTCCAGTTCTGGGTGCTGCACTTTAGAAGGGATGGGGACAACATTGAGAGGGTCCAGAGGAGGGCCACTCGCATGATCAGGAGTCAGCAGGGCAAGCCCTACGAGGAGAGGCTAAGGGATCTGAATCGGTTCAGCCTCCACAAGAGAAGGCTGAGGGGGGATCTAGTGGCCATTTAGAAACTAGTCAGGGGGGACCAGCAGGCATTGGGAGAGTCCCTGTTCCCCCGGGCACTACCAGGAGTGACAAAAAATAACGGTCACAAGCTGGCAGAGGGTAGATTTAGACTAGATATCAAGAGGCACTACTTCACTGTCAGGGTGGCTAGGATCTAGAACCAACTTCCAAGAGAAGTGGTGCTGGCTCCTACCCTGGGGGTCTTTAACAGGAGGCTAGATGAACACCTCGCCAGGGTCGTTTGACCCCAGTACTCTTTCCTGCCATGGCAGGGGGTCGGACTTCAAGATCTGCTCAGGTCCCTTCTGACCCTACCAACTATGAAACAAGGTCTGAAAAATATGCAGGTTTTGCAAGACTTAAACTGAGAGGTTCTATAGTATCTTTTTTGTTTCTGAAATGTCATACACCTTTTGTATACTGCATTCAAGGATATACAAACTAATTTCAGTCATCACAAATTTAACTACCATTAAAGGTTCTATTGTTCAATCTCTGTGACCTGTGACAGCCTCCAGCATATGACATAAAATGTGAATTCTTAAAAGGACCATTAACATTTAGAGGTAGATTGTCATAGACAAAAATGGAAGTTTTAACTTCTCCCACAATGCCCAATAAAAGTAAAAGGAAACTGACTGTTTAATAGTGCTTTGTGACATTCAAAATCTCTACCAGAAGCATGTTTGCCATAGCATTGCACAAATACTGCAGCAGTTCCTGCAATGTTCTATAGCAGAAGAAACTCCTACAGTAAAATAACTTCCATCTTTAGGCTTTTTTCTTTTTTTTTGGAGGGAAGGAAGTAAAATATACTTCAGACGTACAGATGTTGAGTTTCTACCATGAGAGTCAAGGTTCTTTAAGTGGATGTGATATCTTTTATTAGACCAACTAAGTACAGTAAAAGTTGAGTTATCTGGCACCTTACAAGCCAGCATGCTCTGTTAACCAGCATGCCGGCTTGTAAGGGAAAAGTGAACCTGGACTTCTTTCCCCTCCCTCTGCTTTCTTCCCTCTCCCTTCCCTGCTTTACCTTTTGTCTTTCTAATTCCTTTCTATTTACATTCTCACTGACATCCTGCCACACTTTTAGCTTCTCTCATTCCTTGGAGTCTCAGAACACCAAAGACTCCCTATGCCTGAAGAAGAGTGATTGCATCCAAAAGCTTGCAAAGAACTTTTTTGCAACAACTCAGTTGGTCTAATAAAAGATATCACATCTAACCAAAGAACTTTGTCTGCCTATGTCCTTAGACCAACACGGCTACAACCAAAAACCCAGTACCATGAGATTCACTCTTCTCTTGGTAGAAAGCAAAAGTTTGTAGATGTTTAAGCTTTTTTTCCCAGAGAAATAATGGCTACTCTGGTAGAAAAATAACCTGAGAACAACCAGGTTAAATTGCTCCCTGAAGAGTTTCTCCCAGGAGACTGAGCAGATGGCATGCTCTCCACACCCCCCACCCAGCTTACTTCTCCTGGGGACCAGAAGCAGAGCCAGAGAAGAAAGGCTGCTATGCCTTCCCCATGATCAGGGTCACTAGTTTGAAAAAGGCATGGGGGGAGGGAGAGGGCAGATGCTCCCTGCCTGCTTCTCACACCTGACTTCCCAGTATCAGAAGTAGGCTGGGCATTTACTATAACGTCCCGTCTGCTTTGCTCCCGGGCACTAGAAGCTGAGCAGCACAGTCCCCTACCTGCTTCTCACACAGAGTTCTTAGTGTGAGAAGCAGGCAGGGGCTTTACTCTGCTGCTCAGCTCTGGGGCACCAGAAGCTGAGTACAGGGAGCAGCACTGGGAACAAGGGGAAGCTAGTTGGCAGGGAACCGAGCTAGGAAAATGCTGCCCAAGCCCAGCTCCTGGCTTTTAAAATCTCTGCTCCTGCCACTTAACTTTTCCCTGCTGCTCTGATTCTCCCTCCTCATCCCACAAGAAACAGGAAGACTAGAGCAGTTCATACTTTCCCCAGACTGGGATCACCCCAGGCTGGGGAAGGCATAAGGAGCAGGGAAGAGGGGGCAGTTGCAGACTGAATGTCTGTACTAATCCCTCTTCTGGGATCATTTCTAGAAATGGAAATTTTCCACCACTAGAAATTAACATTTATATGCAGCCTTGGAGGGCTTACTCACCTCTTCTAGCCTCACAAAATTGCTAAGAAAATACAGATTTAGAGGGGAAACACTACTTTTGTCTCCTCCCATAAGATTTACTCTTGGAAAAAAAAAAAGAGATTTGAGGCTCTGTTTTTGTTTTTCTTTTATAATTAAGTCTGGGCCTGTGCTTCAGGGACCTTCCATTGCAACACTAAAACCAAACACACCAGTAACATTTTAAAAAGCACTAATTGATGACCTAGTAGCATACCCTCCCTCTATTACTTAAAAAACATGCTACCTTATTTGATTAGTCTTGGTTTTCTTTGTTTTTTTCCTGAAGCAGCTCAAGCTGTATTTTAATAGGCTACAACATACACTTGTTTAATGAAATCATCAATCCCTTTGACAATCAAGTAAAATATAATGTGATTAGTCATCTTTGGGTTACAAAGTAAATTAAAACAGATTCTGATAAATTCTGTTGGAGAGGTACTGTGCCTAACAATGCCAATCCAATACACTCTTCACCAAACATATAAAGGTGCATTTTATATACAAACATAAAGGTTCTCTTTCATGTTTTATACTTTGCATTGTTACAAGTGATACCTAATGTGTCAGTGTAAAGGAAATAACCATATTTCAACAAGGCCTAATATGCATGAACTTAAACTTTTAAAACTTTTTTTGTTTTAAAAACTTTTAATAAGTTGCTGACGTAAGCCTCATATTAACAGAACTAAAAACCAGTTTGTTGCCAAGAGGTCACTTACATCTGATCCTGGTAAAGCTAACCCATTTTTTCTAGAATTTTTTTCACTTGTGAGTGGGACCAAGAATATTTTAAGAAATGCTGTAAGAATTAAAATACTAAAGAAAACATGAGGTATACAAGTGAAGCAAGAGATACTGATGGAGATCAGATTACGAGCTGTGCCAAAATGATCAGAAAGCTTGTGGAAGTTAGAGAACCTAAGTCACTTGTACCCCAACTGTTATCCCATAAAAGGGAGAAGGGTCAAAAGTCACAACCAAAAAGATACTTTTTTGATAGCGACGCACCAATAGAGATTTTGGGGACCGATACTGACAGCCGCTATTTAAGGAGGCATATTGGCTGATACCAATCCGATATCCAATACAGCTGCCATCAGCTGGCAAGTCCCTTGTGGTGGAAGGGGAAGGGGGAGGGAAGGGGCTTGGGAGCACAGATCAACACCTCCCTCGGTGAGGGAGGGAGCATCCGCTGTTCAGCCAGGATAAGTGGGTGGTACAGGATGGAAGCACAGCTTGTGAGGTGGGAGTGGCTCCCAATACTGCTTGCACCCTGGGAGGGTGGGGGGCATGTGTTCCTGGATCTGCGCGGCACAGGGCGGGCTGCAGCTGCAGGGTGGAGCTGGAGCCGGGGCTCTTCTCAGCAGGGGCTGGGCTTCGAGTGGGCTCCAGCAGCGCTGGGAGGAGGATGCATCCACCCCAAATTTCACTACAGCTTCGCTCCCAGCCCTGCACCACCACCCAGCGCAGCAGCACCAGCTTTTCCCCACTTCTGGGTGGAGGCGGGGCATTCAGGTGAGGCTGTGCCGGGCAGTGGCGCAGGGCTGGGAGCAGAGCTGCAGTGAAATCTGGAGTGGCTGCCTCCCAGCGCCACTGGAACCCACTCTGAGCTCAGGCCCAGCAAGAAAAGCCCTGCACAGCCCCAACTCCACCCTGCAGCTGCCGCCCACCCTGCACTGTGCAGATCCAGGGGCACATGCCCCCTCTTCCGCCCTCCCAGGGTGCAAGCAGCGGTGGGAGCTACCCCACCATGAGCTGCACCTCTGCCCTGCCCTCTGTCCTCTCCCTCCCTGACCCCCCCCCTCACTGCAGAGGGGCGTTGATCTGCACCCCCCACCATGCCCCTTCTCTCCTACCCCCCCTTCTGGCTTACCAGCTGGAAGCAGCTCTCCATGCTGCCAGCTCTGCTGCATGCTGCACATGGGCATTTATTGGCCAAATTATCAGCCCCATAGGGCAGATATCCAATATAATTTTCTTCATATCGGTACTGATCCCATATAAGACCGATGTATCAGTGAACCTCTACTTTTTGAGCTCACTTTTTTCAGATTTTTGAGCATATCAACTGTCTTTTAAAAAAAATTATATTGAATCAGAACTGTATCAGTATTGAAAAGCATCACACTTCCACAAAAAGGGGTGATTTGGGGAATGTGGTAAACTGACCTAATGTCAATGTCCCAGTCTAGAGCAGGCCATGTTACTGGTGTACAAAATCTGAACTCATGATTTGCTTTAATTTCTCCGTAAAATTGACACGGGGTCACAAACATAAAGATATGGGTAAACGGTGGTGAAGGTGTGCTCCTCTAAGATCACCACATCATCAAGGAATATCAATGCTCCTATTTATTTTAAGTCCAGTCCAAAGGAGAGAAAAAACTTGAAAAACCACAGGCTATGCAACCTGAACAACAGAGATGTCACCCATCATACTATGAGGTACACAGATAGCATCATGCAGTCCCCCACAGCTGGCAGTCTGATATTGTTACTACAAAGACCAGGCGAGCTAAAAATCTAATCTTTTTCTCCAGTTAACTTTTGTCTTTGCAAACTGTTCCTATAAGAACATTATTAGTCTTTTGGTAACAGTATTTAATGAGTAAATCAGTACCTTTATGCACCACACTTTTATAATAAAAGTTAGTTTGCATAGAACTAACCTGACATAAACATTAAATTGCGAGTTGCCAGCCATTTCCTACTGAAGTAGAGTATTCAGGAAAAGTAAGAGTTCAGAGCAACAGCCACTCAATAAGTGGGAACCTTGAAGGGCCTAGCTGTTGCCTTAGATCATCTGGAAGCAGGGTGCATTGTGTTTTCTAGGATAAGTTTTAGAAGATGCAGTCATCTTATATAAAGATTGATTTCATTCTACATAATTAACTCATTAATTTGTTTTTAGTTGCAACCTTGATTTGATGACTGCATTGTTCAATTTTAATTTGATTATTTAAAGCTATAGCTATTAGTTAAGATTTTAATTTATCTTTAATCCGCTTGCTCATTAACTAGCATTAAAATATACAAAAAATAAACAGAACTCTATCTCCACTAACAAGTAAAAGAAGAAACAGTGGACGCATCCAAAGGAGCATGCATGTGCCTGTTGCAGCACCTCAAAGCAATCTGAGATGCCACAAGAGGCATGCTACGAAAAAAAAAAATGTTTCCTACACTGCATATCTGCAGTACAGGCTCTAAATTTGACACTGGGAAATTGCAGTATCCAAAAAAAACCCCCAAACCACTCCAGAAAAAAGCGGTGCACACCAGAAAAACACAACCAGAGGATGAATCCTCCAATGCACCTGGCCAGAGCGTCTCTGGTTGCTCTGTGCCCCACTGCCCTAGCATGCTGCCTCAGTGTGCTGGGATAAATAGGAGCTGGTCAAGGCTGCAGCAATGGATCAGACCTGGGCACTGTCCCAGGTAAGTAGGGACGAAGGAGTGAGGGAGGCTGTGTAGGAGTGGAGGGGACTGCTTGGGAGGGGTGGGTCCCCCGCCTCGCAGCAGCAACAGTGGGGCATATGCAAGCAGGAACTGGTCGAACCCAAGGGAGTGCAGCTTCTGCCTGCGGTGCTGGAAGCCCTGGGTGACAGCAGGAGCTGGTCTGGTTCTGTCCAAGGGCGCACGGGCCGGGCTGGGCTGGGCTGATGCCATGTGCAGCCGCCAGTCTGAGGTGGCCCTGTGCCACCGGGGGTCTCTGACAGGAGCAGGCGTCAGCACCCAGATGGCCACTGCTGCTTCAGGGGGCCTGTGGGCCATGTGGGGGAGCAAGAAGGGGACTCACCCTCCTTAGCACTCCTCCCCACCTCATAAAGTCTACCCATACCCACAAACCCTACATCCCCAAACCAGCCCCAGAAACCCTATACCCACCCACAAACCCCACAACCACCCCCCACACCTCTTTCCTCCCCTATGTGCCTAGCTGCCAGATAGGACAGGACCTACTGGCAGAAGCTGCGGCTGCAGGGGCAACTGCCACACTGCAGCCTTGCCCCATGCCCACACCAGTGCTGGGACATGGGCCCCCAGCCTGTGGGGGCTCCTGGTTCCAGGAACCACTCGGGGGTGTGATGGGCTGGGGGGAGGGATGGAGGTGGCAGCAGGGGTGAAAGAGAGAGAGCGAGCGAGCGAGCATGTGTGTGTGTGTGTGTGTGTGTGTGTGAGTATGTGTGAGAGAGAGAGAGAGAGAGAGAGAGAGAGAGATGGGGGTTGGGGGTGGGGGAGTGCTTTGGGTAGAAAAGGCCAGAGCTGGGCTTAGAGTCCCACTGCCCCTCTAGAGCAGCCTGTGCACCAGACTGGAAGGGAAGGGGCTTACCTAGCCCAGTACCTGAGACTCAATCAAGGGCTTCCCAGGAACGGCATGGAGATCACTGAGGCCTGGGCACAGGGAGAAGAACAGCGAGGGCTGATGCTGCTCAGAGCCACAAAGCAACAGATGAAACAGCTGCAGCTGAACTCATGTCCTGGTGCTGGGACAGAGCTGCTGCCAGGAGGGAGCTAGTGGGGGCAGGCAGGGGCTATGGGTTGTGAGTGACGGAGCAAGGGCGGGAGCAAGGCACCGACATAGTGCTGCTCAGCGTCCCATATCCTGGTGAGCAAAAGGGACAGGGTCAGCTCTAATTATTCTATGATAGTTACACCAACTATGAAACTATAAAAAAACAAAAGCAAATGTTAAAGTGTATAGATATTTAGAAATTGTTTTATGATGATGATGGTGGCACTGGTAGGCTTCCAAACTGCTTTATACTTGTAAACATATCAATAAAACACTGCTGAACTGATCTTGCTATATATAGTGGCGTTTTATTTTAATCACAGACGAACATGGATTTGGGGTATTTTAATGAGAGAATATGGGCGTTTCTTATCAGAGAATTTGCAATTTTTAAACAGGGAACACCAGGATCCCGGCTGGTGAGACAAATGGCAGGACCTGGGCAGAGAAGCCTGCCCAGGGCCAGCACCGGGAACCCAGCTGGAGGGCAGATGAGATGGTTGACCTCCTGGCCATTTAGGACCAGGAGGAGATGCTTCGACATTTTGAAGCGGGCCACCACACGGAGCGCATCTTCTGGGCGATAGCTACCCAGATGGCAGAGCGGAGGCACCAGAAGACATGACAGCAATGCCACCCAAAGGCCAACTGTGCAGCCACAGTCCACTGGCAGCTGGCCCAAAGGTGCAGGTAGCTCTGCCCAGGTGGCTGTGTGGTCCCTGTCTGGGTCTGGCAGGAACACAGCCATGGGGCTGCAGGTCCAAGGGGGTGGATGCTGTCACAGGTGGCAGCAGGTTACAGCCAGGCAGCAGCCCTCACTGCCAGACTGCTGCAGTGGGTAGAGGGTGCAAGGGCCACTCAGAGTTAGGGCTAGTTCAGCAGTTCAACTGCCACAAGGGGCTAGTGTCCTGAGATACCAGCTGGCTGGGCCTCAGAAGCTCCCAAGGGCAAGTAGGCGGGCAGTTTTTTATACCGCTGGGGCCAGCACCTGTGCTGGCCCCAGCATCTAGCTCCCCCTGGCTGAAGATCTAGGAAGAGCTGGGCAGGGTTAGTTTGCCCCAAGTGACACAATTTGCCCCAGACCAAAGTGCATGTTCAGGTATGTGCGCTGAGGCACAAATATCCAGCACAAATTTGTGCCGCTGCTATTTGAGCTGCTACAAGCATGTAACAAACCTGAGCACCACAAGGAGCTCATTAGTATAAAACTGTTCATTTAATCAGTAATACAATCTTTGAAGGATTTTATAAAACTACTACATGTATAATGATACCCAGCCAACTAAGAAAAGAATTAGCAAATACAGATCAACTAGCAACCCTTGAAGCTACGATTTTGGCAAAATACAAAATCCCAAGACTGTCATAAAAGCAGTATTTCCTCAGGGAACCTGCACTGCAGTTAGAGAACCCACATTTTGGTTAGGATCATAGCTGCACTTACTACTGAACAAGGATTCAATGCTTTTAAGCACAGAGAAGCCCGTGCCCCCCCCCCCCCAACAACCAGACCTTTACTATTCCTGAAAGGTCATTACAATTTGGTCCTTTAACATTTTCACTCCTACTTGGTTCATTCCACACTATGTAATTACACGGGTGCTTTACATTAATAATATTAATATTTGTGAAGCAAATTATTGAATCAAGAGCAACATATTTTATTTTGTCTTGTGTATTGTAAACAAGTTATAGTTTTACTGTATACCTTTTTAAAATTTGTCATGATGAGCTATTATACTTGTTAGTGTTCAGCTTTACAGTTAGTTATCCTAATTAAAAAAACAACCAGAAAATTGTACATAACTTAACTTTAATTTACACATAGGAGACCTTGTTAGAGATGTACTGCCATACAAATCATTTCTACCTATGCTGCCTACCTTCCATTCATTATAATTCCTAAAACATGATTACACATACAGAAATTACAGTATTCCCAGTACATGGGATTACAGTACTAAATTCTACTTTTTGTTTAGTTTGTTGTCTATGCCACTTGTTTGTCTTCAAGAGAGCTCTGATCAACAGATCTTTAATGTCTTCCTGGAATCAGAAAATACATTCCTTTAATTATGCACTTTGTGCAACAGCAATTTTACCTAGAGTTTTTGAAAAGGCATTTTTTAATTGCTTACTAGTGCTTACATGTCTATACAATTTCATGCTGCAATAGTCTCAGCTGGGCAAGTATTGTTTTATTTCTGTCTGCACCTGTTCTCTGAATACTCAACTGCCTATGTTGGCTGCACTACACTGGCAGATCAAATTTAGTGCAGTTATGTTGCCTGTAATATTGGTGGGGAAGGTTGAAAACAAGTCTAAGTGTGTGCCTTGGAGCACGTGCTGGGTTGCTCAAGCGTTCATATATTAACAAGTAACTATGTGAATGCTCCAGCAAAGCTGTGCAAAAGACAGAGGTGCCAACGGCTGCAGCAACCTGTCCCTCCTTTGTCACAGTGTTGAACTCATAGAAAATAGTGTAGTGGATGTGACAGCACTTGTTGCTAACTCCTTTGTGACTGACATGCATCTGGTTAACATCTAACATCTTGTTTTCAAAAATGGAACACTTTAAAAAACAAAAATTGCAGGTGTTAAGAGATTGAGGGGATGAATGAAATTATGGAACTTCTTATGATTGTAGATCAATTTAACTTAACAAGCAGCATCTGCTATACTGTTCAAATAACCAACCTAATGGAGAATTTAACCCGCTCCCTATATTGTACAGTAGTAGCTACAACAAATTATTTCAGAGTACTTCATCATAGAAAAACCACACTTACATTAAGGGGCTCCCTGTAATATTTGTGAACCTATTATAAATGTTGCAACACTGACAATAAAAAGTCAAAAGAAAAGCCAGTTATCCAAGCTGCACCCTTGCAATACAAACTGCTGACAGAAAGTAAATTTGCCAATTTAAAGACAATGTCATTTTAATTGAAAGATTAAGCTGCGTAAAGGTCTAACCAAGCAATCTTGTGTTTTTCTCGTCTTACGCACCGTCCTCTCTCTCAATTCTCTGTTAACATTACTTGTCAGTGTCCAGAAGCAGAATTCAATCCTATGAATAGTTATGCAGTGAGTAATTCAAACATGTAAATATCTGCAGAATCGAGGCCTTGTACATTCTTTAGGGCAGTGATCACATCCCCTACACCCTTGCTGACCAACAGTACTAAAAAGAAAGACAAAAATCTTTATCTTGAACACTACACAACAAAAGGCTGGAAAGTTGAAATGCTTTTACATGTACTAAACAAGTTCATTTTTTACTGCTTCTTTGCCTCACCAATCTCTGTGGTTCTAGCCTTTCTACAGCTCATTTGCCTTTCCTATAGCTGTCACACTCCAAATAACATGTAGATAATCAAAGATGTACAACAAAAGTAAAGGAGCAGCATGTGGCAGGCCAGTAGGGGACGCTCCTGCATTGGGCCACCCACCTCACTGCGCCTGACCACCTTCCAGGCTCCGAGTGCCTTCCTGGGGGTGCCTCAAGTCTGGCTGACCCGCTTCCTGGAGCACACCCACTAGCCTGGGGTTCCACTGCCACCACCCAGGGCTCTGGACTGATTCTGGCTCTGCGCACCCTGGGAAACACAGGCCTAGTAGCCCTCAAGGGTACTTGATTCACTTCAAGGAGTTGGGATGCTTCCCTCAGTCAGAAGCACAAGTAGTGGCCTCCCTTAGTCAGCTGAACCAAGGGGACCCCAAGGCATAATCTAGGCCCATTCCCAATAAGTCTCCCACACTAGGTACAAAGGAGAACTTTATTGGTTACAAGGGGTAGGGTTGCAATAGGGTACAGGGTAGAGCAATATCAGAGAAATCCCATAGAGCAAACTCCCATGGCTGGGTAGCCTTTGATCATGCATATGAGTTACTGCAAGCTAAATATCTAGTTAGACCTCAGGTAGCTTACCCACAAGTATCATCCAGAGGCAGGTGGAGATTCCCTCTGGAAGCAGGCAGTTCCTTGATCATGAGTTTTGAGAGAGAGAGCAAGTTTCAGATGGTTCAGCTCTTCTCCTTCTCTGAGTCTTCCTCATGGCTACTGCCCCCTCCTCCTGGGCAGTCCTTAACTTATATAGCCCTTGTGACCCCATTTACCTGGTCCAATGGAGGCCAGCACCTGTTGGATGTCAGCCAACCAATTTGAAATACATCGCTAGTTGCCAGGCAGACTGGCAGTCTCTAGCCCAACAGGGAGGAAGCCCCTCACCCAGGAAGCCCCTCACCTTCTGCCACACAGCACAAGTGCTGAAATCATGGATAGTGGAATAAAAAAGAACCATAATTATATTAACAATTGCAACCCATTTGCTACCTCTATTTTCTTATCATTAAACTATAAACAAGCTAAAGGGCCATTACTAAAAGAAAATTATCTATCTGAATATCGGTCCACTTCTGGACCCCATACTTCAAGAAGATGTGAACAGATTGAAAAGAGTCCAGCAAAGAGCAATGATTAGAGGCCTGGAAAGCATGACTTTGGAGAAAAGGCTGAAAGAATTAGAGTTCAGGTTGAGGGGGTATTTGATCACAATCTTCAAATACTTTGAGCAGGGGGTTGGACTAGATGACCTCCTGAGGTGCCTTCCAACCCTAATTTTCTATGATACTTGAAGGGTGATTATAGAGAGAATGGAGATGTTTTTTCTTCTCTGTGGCCATGGGGCACAGGACTAGAAGCAATGACCTCAAGATGCAGAGGATGAAGTTAAGGTTGGAGAGTAGAAAGAACTTTCTAACTGTGTGAGGGTGGTCAAGCACTAGAATAGGCAACCTAGACAGAAGTTGTGGCCCCGCGCTGTTCAACATCTTTACCAATGATTTAGATGAGGATGTGGAAAGCATGCTGGCCAAGTCTGCAGACGATGCTAAGTTATGGGGAAAAGTGGTCACTCTAGGGGATAGGATGCAGATCTAAGTGGACCTGGACAAGCTGGAAAGGTGGGTGGAGCGGAACTGAATGCAGTTCAATAAGGATAAATGCAAAGTGCTTCAACTGGGGAGAAGTAACCAGTGACATGAATACAGGTTAGGAGGAGATGCCCTGGCCAGCATGATGGCTAAAAGGGACCTTGGGGTTATGGTTGATCACAGGATGAACATGAGCCGCCAGTGGAAGGATGTAGTCACCAGAGCTAATAGTATACTGGGATGCATTAGCTGATGCACTGCAAGGAGGGCTAAGGAAGTGATCCTTCCTCTCTACTTGGTGCTGGTGAGACCCTAGCTGGAGTGCTGTGTCCAGTTCTGGGTGCCACACTTCAAAAAAAGACATGGAGAATCTTGAAATGGTCCAGAGAAGGGCCACAAGAATGATTAAGGGCCTGGAGGACAAACCTTATGAGGAAAGACTAAGGGATCTGAGACTGTTCAGCCTGGGGAACAGAAGACTGAGAGGGAATGTGGTGGCCATCTGTAAGTATGTAAGGAGTGAATATCGGGAGCTGGGAGAAAAACTGTTTACTAGGGCACCCCAGGGGAGGACACAGAGCAATGGCCATAAACTGTCAGAAGACAGTTTCAGGTTGGAAGTAAGGAAGAACTTCTTTACAGTAAGGGTGACCAGAATCTGGAACAGACTTCCCAGGGAGGTGGTGCTGTCCCCAACCTTGGAAGTCGTCACGAGGAGACTGGACAGACACCTTGCTGGGATCATTTGATCTCAGTAGTATTCCTGCCCAGAGAAGGGGGGTGGACTTGATGTTCTTTTGAGGTCCCTTCCAGCCCTGTTCTTGAACAGTACAATACAGAACATGGCCCCTGCAGAAAAGTGACAGGTGAATTTATCAAATACTCTATATTTTCACTCAACCAGAGGTTGTAGAGTTGATGGAGAAATCCTTCAGGGCAATGCTATCACCTGCTTTATGCTGAACACAAGAGCAGATAATCCTAATGATCCCTGCTAGTCTTAAATGTTATGAACCCACAAGTGAGCTCAGTAGGTATTTTTTGTACTGTTGGAGATGGGATGACATTTACTTTCTCCCTTCCAAATTCTTAAGTAAAACTACAAAAGTAGAAAAAAAAATAAATCAACCCTATAAACAGAAAGTACCAGCTAAACCCTCCTACAGTACAGCCTACTTACTCCCTCTTGTGCCAACTCCTGCCAATTACCTGAAACCTTATACTCTTTATTGGATTTAGTATGTATCTTAATGGGAAATGGCAATGTGGCTAGACATACTTATGCTAGCTTTAAATCTAGCTAACTAGGATAACATATATCCAGTTCTGGCTGGAGCCGCGCAGAAGGCTCAGAAGGCATAGAAGGGAATTGGTGAGGCTTCACTCACCAAGGCGCCCCCGGGGGTTACAAGAAATAATGGCCACAAGCTAGCAGAGAGCAGATTTAGACTAGACATTAGGAAGAACTTCTTCACAGTTAGAGTAGCCAAAGTCTGGAATAGGCTCCCAAGGGAGGTGGTGTTCTCCCCTACCCTGGGGTCTTCAAAAGGAGGTTAGATAGGCATTTAGCTGGGGTCATCTAAACCCAGCACTCTTTCCTGCCTATGCAGGGGGTCGGACTCCATGATCTATTGAGGTCCCTTCCGACCCTAACATCTATGAATCTATGAATATAATAGTGAAAATGTGGCAGTACAGACTGCTGCATGAACTAATAACCCAAAGACATGCCCAGGGTCCCCAGCATGTTTGAATAGCTTCTTCTGAACCTGTTGCTGACCCATACTGTTGTAAACCATGCTAGCAGAAAAAATCTCCCACTGGTTAAGTATACCTGTACTACAGTCACCTTTATTTCATGAATAGAGACAGGACTGGAAGCAGCCTCCTGGGCACTTAAGTCTAACCCCAGGGTTCATGTGGGCAGTCTTATTTGAGGAATCCCCAAGCTACCATATCAGACTTTGAACACACAAAAACAGAAACATCCAGAATACTCCATCACATACCATACATATAAGGAGACACAAGTGCCATGCCAATGTCCTGCCACTGGAATGGCAGGAAAGTAGCTACATAATATATATTCAGAGGATCCTAGAAAGGGGACCATGCTCTATGCTTACAGTAGTAGAAGGTAAAAACCCCACAGTCCCTGTCTCTTTGATCTAGGGCAGGGGCAGACAAAATACATGCAGCAGGCCATATCTGGCCCACCAATCAATTCCATCCAGCCCATGGGTGTCCCACCCAACCCACATGCCTTGCTCCCACTCTGATGCATGGAAGGGCCTGGCCCAGCCAGCATGCAGCTTCTGTCACTGCTGCAGCCACTAGGGACTTGCTCAGCTTCCCCAGCCTCTACCGGCTCCTCCTTGTCTCCCTCCAAGAAGCAGGTAGGGAAGTGGTGGGGATAGGGGAGCTGTGGGGCTAGGGCAGGCAGAAGCATGCAGCATGCACACAATGGGGTGGCGGGAATGCAGAACTCAGGTAGTCAGAGTGTGGGAGGGGGCAGCAGGTGAGGGCCCTTGGCAGCAGCAGGCAGAGGTCCTTGGGGCACTCGCGTCCCATACAGGTGCTACCACCGGGCAGCACGCAGCTCCAGCCAGAACTGCACATGGAGACAAGGAGCACAATATCAAGCCAGCCCGCCTGTATCACACGGTGTTTCCTGTGACTCACGTGCAGCTCTTGGCACTCGTGCAGCACCAGGGGAAACCCCGCACAATGGACCCAGCTGCCTTTCTCACCATGTACAGTTGTCAGGACTCCGCCAGAAGTGGCAGAGAGTTCTGCCCCCTGCTTCCGTGCCAGCAGAGAGCGTAGAAGGCAGCTGGCTCCACTGCAAGGAACTACCCCCACTGGTGCACAGTGCTAGGAGCTGAACGTGTGCTGCAGAGGTCCCTGTGATTAGGGTGGGCTGGTCCGCCTGCACTCCTTGTTGCCATGTACAACTTTGGCCAGAGCAGCATGCTGCCAGGTGGCAGCACCCGCACAGGCCATGACCACCCCGAGTCCCTGCCTGTTGCTGCTGGTGGCGGCAGGGGCTGTGTGCCATTTGGGGGAGTGCATGGGGGTCCCCACAGCCCCCCACCCCATAAACCCCAGACCCACACCTTGCTCCTACAACCCCCTAATTTACACACACCCCATAACATACCCTATGCCCCCCAACACAGCTACACCTCCTCACAAACCTCACATGTACCCACACCCCACCATACACACCCACCCGTGGCCACACCCCACACACTGCTTCACACACAAAATACAAGAGGAAGACTTTGTTTGACCTATTATTCAGACATCTCTATATACAGTACACAAACACAAATCATGATAAAAATATTTTTGTAATAAAATTAAAATATGCTAAAGTAAATGTTTGACTTTCATTTTATGAGTTGTTTTTTTTCTGGTTCAGATGGCAACCCGCCCCCAAAAGGAGTACTTCCAGGGGGCACAGGGAGGGGGGAGAGAGTGGAGGGACTTCTAGTGGCAAAGGTCAGGGGTTAGGGGGTGGGACTTCCAGTCCCTAAATGGTGACCAGGGGGTGGGGCTACCCTTGCAGCCCTCAACAGCTCACTACAACTCATTAAGTGACCTTCCAGTTAAAATAACTGCCTACCCCTAATCTAGGAACAATGCCTTCCTGACCCTAATTTTGGTGATTTGTATAAATCTGACTGTAAGAGCAAGACCCTCTTGCTAGGAAATCTGAGTTTTCCAAGCACCAGCAGAAATGCACCCTAGTCAAAAACTGAGCCTGAGCTGTGGCCAACCACTCAACAGTTCAGAGGAAAGTAGAAAAAAGAAAAAAAGACTTCTCAATTGCCTCACTTAAAATAATACCAATAAACCTGCCTCTCTACCAATGCACCTTAAACGCAGGCTCTTCCATTGCTTTCTTCTGAACCACTATGAATTATTGGTTTATTAATAGAACTTCAGTTTTAAGACAAAAATGATCATGCTTTTCTCAACCCCAACAGCCCATGTTAGAGGGATGATATGCACTGTAAACTGTTCATAGCAGTGATTGTTTTTTGTTGCGTTTTAAAGTACCTATATCAGTGTTCCAGCTATTTCCTACCCAGGTCTGTTTAAGATAATCAATCTCCCCATTTTAGAAACTGCGAGATTTCAGACATTCTTATTTCACACTAGGATGAAACCAAGATCTTTCAAATGTGTGTACAACACAAATACCAAACAGCCAATAGCTTGGTGGTCTAGGAACTCACTTGGAATGTGAGCAGCTCAAGTACACACTGCTTTTCTGAACTATGAATAGGGTCTTAAATCTAGGTCCACATGATAGGCAAGTGCCCTGAGCACATTACTAATCATTCTCGGGGGGGGGGGGGGGGGGGGGGGGGGGTAGCAATAGCACTATGTTTCCCTTTCCCATCTCTGAACCGAGAAACATTTTCCACTAGAACTCAGCTGCAAATGACGTAATGGTCTTGTGAATAGTTTGTTTTGACAAAATGGCATTTTCTGGAAAAAAGGCCAGAGAGAATGACAATTCCCTACTGGCTCTACTGCAATTCAAATAAAAAAAAATTATAATGTTGAGCCTACATTATTAAGAGCTTTATACATTCACTAAAATTCTGAACCAAACTCACTGACTTAAACAAAAGGAAATGCAGGAGGAAGGGTGCTACAGATTCAATTCTTATACTTTAACTACTGGGCCAAAAAGGAAGCTACACTTCTGCTATTTTCAAGTCAATGTCAAAGCAAGTGAAAAGAGAATTACAATAATCCACTGCAGATTTAAAACAAGAAATGGGCAATTCCAGGATGAGAGCTATAGCAACAAATGCTTACTAGCAGCCATAGAGCCTTCTACTGGAAGCAATTTAATCAAGAAGCGTCAACTTCCTGAAGTGTTCTATGACTGTACATATATAATCTTTGTTCTGTCTTAAAAAAAATGAAAACAAATCATCATACTTACCAGACTCTTTGCATTTAAAACTACTTTAGTGTGAACTGTAGGCAATCTTTGACAGATACTCTTAAAGCCCATAAAAATCTAATCTGTACATCCCAAAGGTGAGAAAACCAACAGAAATCTAGATTTAGAAATAATATCCTGGATCTTCAGTAAATAGTTTTATATTTTAACCAACTGAGAAAAATCCCTGCTACACCTGCAGCTAAGACATAATTATCTTAATAAGTGCTACTCATCTGAGTAAACAGAGTTGGATCCAAAAAAGGAATTATAGCTTTGGCTAGCTACAGAAAGCCAATTAATAATTTGACAGTCAACCAAACAATTCATCATTTACATATGTATGAATCTATAATTACATGATATCAGATGTTAAGAAAACTTGACTAAGACTAACCAAAGCCTTTTTCACACGAAGGACAGACAGTCCATATTTTTGCAAAAATTTAGCTTTCTAATTCACCTAACAGACTTTGGGCAGACGTATCTACTCCTATAGTTTTAAAACATCTGATCTTTGAGGCCATCATGCAGCAGCTTTTAAAACATGAAGGTAGAATTATTTTTTGGAAAAAAGAAGTGTTTACTTAATGCTTCCAAACGACCATATTTTTTAGACAGTTGTAAAAAATGAGGCTCATGCCATCAAAAAAGTTCAGGTAAATAACATCCAACTTCGCTGAAATCACATCCAACTTAGCTGCAAAAAACCTCTTAGAGTATGTATCTCTGAAAATCTGTGCCAAGAAATTCTACGTAAGGCTGATTACCTTCACAGGAATATCATCTTCTTGGTTTGCAGTCTCTGCAGTGAAGACGTAAGATATTTCTTTATGAGAGGTTGTCTGTCTGCAGATGGCACACTTAATCGAACTCCTGCGGGTGCCAACACTGTACTGTTCTATAATTATAGCTATACATTCATTGCAGAAGCAATGCCCACAAGTCAGAACTGCCCACTGGAAAGGGAAATTAAAAAATATATTATTTTTTTCCTCACACATGCACTCACAGAGGCACGTAAAAAAGTTAAGATTATGTTAACAAAACATGACCTTACCTTTAATAAGACAACTCTTCAGAATATTAAAACTGAGGGAATTTTAAAAAAACCAACACTACTGGAGCTAGTTGAAAAATCCTGAATTTCAACATTTCAAGGAAATAAATTAATTTCAAAGAAAGAACAATTTTTAATGGAAGTTTTCAAAGAAGATTTACTATTTATGTTTATCATCTTTGTCTCAGTTTGGAAAGCTAAATCAGATAGGGTAAACTTTTTTTATTTTACAAAATCTTTTTTTTTTTTTTTTTTAACGTAGTTATGACCTAAAACCATGCTGTAATGCAGACTATACATAACAAAGAAGGAAACATGTTACTGTTTGTAAAAGAATTTAAGAAACTTAAATGGAAATATTTCTTTTGGATTTCAGTTTGGAAGAGTTTATATTTTATAGAACCTATATTTTGATTCAGATTTCACCTTGTCATCGCAATACAAAAAAGTGACAATTCTTACTTCAAAAGTCCTGAGACCAAATGTTTTAATTTTTTTGATAAGACTGTTAATTGCAATGGCACTCCACTTCTTAAAAAGAATGTTTTCAATATGGGGTTTCTATGGAATGGACTATAAATTAATGCAGAGACTGTGTTGGGGACACCCTCCCTTTAGGAGGGGTTATGTAATAATACTCCTATGACAACTGCAACAATTAACAAAGAACTAGTATTTTACAATTAATGTAGTTTTAGCAACTGACAATGAAGAATTCAGCCCCCAGATGTGATCACCCAGTTCTGTGGACCACCCAAGTAGTCTGAGAACTATGGCTACCTATACAAATGCTCAAGAACTGGAGGGTGGGGGAAGCATCTTAATTAATTAGAGTGGTTCCTAGAGAGCCACTCTAATTAAAATACCCCATTGTCACATGTATTAAGGCCCCACCATGAGATGCTTTATCTAAACTTCATTTGATGAGATATAACATCATTATACATGCGACAGTGAGACCATGCGGAAGCATTCTAATTAGAACGCAAACCAGCATGTGTATAGGCAGCCATAAGCTTTAGAACAAAATATAAATTCTGAAGAGACCAGGTAACACAGCAGACATGATAAAAAGATATAGAGCCTTTTAGTCTTGGGTACTAGTTTAAATTCAGCAGACAGTACATGAAGCATTACCTATACTGCACCTGTATTTAAAGACATAGGGCATGCATCTCATAATCTCACATTTTTCACTAAACTCACTCTCAAATTCCAGCTTTTCTAGTTCTGAAAAATAAAAGAATCCAGAGTATCAGTATCTATCCTATTGCGTCCCATTAGTCTCTGAACAGCTAATATGCATTTTTTTAAGTCTTCTATTCTCAGAAGAAAAAAAAAAAATTCAGTAAGAACAAATACAGAACACCAGACCTTATATTCCACCTTTCATTGAGTAAAGAAATCGAAAGGAACATATACACGGATGAGAGGATTCAATAACATGGTGTTTTTGAAAAAATCTTAAATTTCCCAGATTTAAACACAATGCTCATTTAAATTCAGATGGCAGAAATCAAGTCTAAGAATTTTGTAAAAGAGAGTATCACTTCCTGGTTATTTACCTGCTTTCCCAGTTGGCGAGCACAAATTGGACAGGGTTCTGGATTAACTCCACCAGTGGTTTTATCCTGAGACTATAAAACAGAAACATTTTCATTTTTCAAAAAAACCCCCAAAAAGATCATCTATATTTTAAATAATCTATTTGGAAAGTTTATCTACTCGAATCTAAGACAACACTGAATTTAAGACAACCCTTCAACTATGAGATTGGAGACATGGAAAATTATAAATTAGTTTGAATTTTCCATGTCTAGAATCTAGTTCTTGAAGGGTCCTTTTAAATTCATTCCTCCTACCACTTCCACAGGAAAGCTAGTAGCAGAGAAGTAGTAGCTGGGGGGCAGGCAGCCTGCCTTATGCCCCTTGTCCTCCCCCTTGCCACTTGCCCCTAGTGCCTTCCCCTTCCTACCACGACCTCTTCACCTTTACAGTTGTTTTTGCTTTATCTCTGCTGGGGGCACGGAGCACCTGGTAGGGCCAAACAGTAGCACTGGCTCTGACTTCAGTCTCCAACCCCAGTCAGGGTGGGGGTCAAAGCCATAGCAACCACTCCACACACCCCTTCCCTGTGCATGCCTCTCTCAGTGCTCACCATTCACTATGTACTCCTTCAACAAACCTGTTCCCTATGCTCCCCTTGCTCCACAATCCACTTGCCCAGCACCCTATGCATCCCTTTCCCCACACCACTCATCCCTTCCTCATGTTCCCCCAGAACTGCTCACCCTTTCCCCATCTATAGTGTGCACCCCCTTGCTGCTTCCCTACCCTGCACCCCATGTCTCTTTTCCTGCATTCCCGTCGCTCTGTGTATTTCTTCACCAGTGCTCCCCCTGAGCTGCGTGCCCCTTCCTCGTGTTTCCCCTGCATCGCACACCCTCCCATGTTACCCACGTCCCTTCTCCTGCAATACCTCCACTGCTCTCTCCTGTGTTTCCCCCTGTTATCATGCACTCCTTCCCCTTGTTCCCACCCTGCACTGCACACCCTTTTCCCCTGCGCTCCCCCCTGCACTGTGCTCACATGTCCCTTCCCCTGTGCCGTTTCCCCACACGTGCCCCACTTGCTCTGTCCATCCCTTCTCCCACAATCCCACTGGCTCTTCCCCGTGCTCTCCCATGCACACCCTACCTGTCACATGAGCCACCCATGCCCCTCTTCCACAGCGACAGCAATAGCTTGCCTGGTCTGTACTTGATTCTAAGATGAGAGGTTTTTTCTGCCCTGTGCTAAATGAGGGGGGAAACCCTCACCATATTTGAACAAATACAGTATTACAGTCAATCCTGAACTGATTTTATAACTGCTTTTAAAGTTGCTAAACATCCTTTGCTAATTTTTGTAGAAATAAAACCAGGTTATCTTCTCCACCCCATGAATCAAAAATAGTAAATAGAGTATTTAATTAATGATAACAGTTCTATTTATATCTGTTTATCAAACTGTATCAGACTTTGAAAATATTCCTGAGAAGTGTTTCAATGTAACAAAAAGTGTGATGAAAAATGTAGAGATCTCTTTTCCTTCTTTTTAAATTAAGGTTCAATTTACACTACAAAAGCTACTACAATTTTTTTTTTACATCAGCCAGATTATATAACAGACCAAAATAATCAAATATGTTTAAAAGTGTAATTAAATTTTTAATGAAATGTTCTGTGATTTCTGTAGGAAGGAATAAAAAAAAAGAAGAAAGATCTTTGATTTCTGAAAGTTTAAAGTAATATTTATAACACATTTTTAGTCTGCCTGAATCATACTAAACCTTGTTCACCTGTGCTTTGACTAATTTTTGTTGTTCAAACAATTGGCAAAAAGTAGTCGGCATCAATATCACCAAATCAAACTTTGTACAACAGGTCATCTGCACCAGGGCAGTCTCCATCTTAAACACACTGGGTAATTATCCCTTAATATATTGAGCACAATTCTGTACAATCTTTATCTGAAATAATTACCTGTTAACTGTCTGCTTTAGATGATTTAAAAACATATACAAAGTACTTACTATTTGTATTATAAATACTTGGGTACGGATGTGTGTCACCAAACAGCGCTTGGAGAGACATCATCTCACCATCATAAAACCATTCCAAGATATTCAAGGTGTAATTGAATTAAAACAATTAGCTTGTCTTGTTCCATAATCTCTTGAGATAACTGGGGACTTATACAACGGAAGAAGTGGGGCAGAAGATACAGAATTTCTCACGGGTAGAATGACCAGAGGTTGCTGGGAAACCAGTGACAGTAAACTAATCAGAGTGCTCAATACTGGTGATGAACTTATTAAATCAAGGCAAAGATCTAACAGGCATTTAAATCCAGTATCACAAAATAAACTTTTGAAGCAGTGGTTCTCAACCAGGGTGCCATGGTATGCCAGGGTGCCATGTGACCCTTTTCAAGGGTGCTGAAGCACCAGTGGTACCACAACCAGGTGAAACTGCTGTGTGCCTCAGATGGAGCTAAAGGTTTATTTCTCTTTTAGGTTTATTTGATAAACCTAATGCAGGCAGGAGCACTGGCTCCTACCACAGATGTTCCCAGTCTTGCTCCACATGCCTGTCCTGGGAACAGATGCACGTGGGGCAGTCCCATGTGTCTAATTTATCTCTAGGCTGCTGTGCTGCTGCCTCCAGATGGAGCTCACCCACCTGCATCTTTCCAAAAGGAATATGCAAGGATACGCGGGGCCATACTTGCCTTAAACCTAATGCAGGCAGGACTGCCAGCTCCTGCCATAACCACTTCCCAATCTGGGTCCATATGAAGCACAAGGGGCACTCTTAAATGGCTGCAGCAGCAGTGTTTCTGTTGAGAACCACTCTTCTGCAAACAATTTGACCTATTTGAATATTATGTTTCAACAAAATAATATCTTTAAAGAACCTTATGAAAATTAGCACATATATTTAGTGGATACTTTTGACAATTATATTATTTCTGCTTATTTACAGATTTCCATACCAAGAGCTGAAAAGAAACAAAAGTTGTTTTAGATTGTTTATATGTTCACATTTGAGTGATTTAGAAAGTGGCCAAAATATATTATGTTACACAGTATTTTTATGTAACATATACAACATGGATTATGTAATATATCATGTGGTAATCACAATACAAGGTAATAAGATTACAATGCATCTTTAGAGTAAAACTATAATCTACTGATAAATATATAAATAAATGAAAGCACTGAAGCAGATTGCCCATATGGGCACTAGAGGTTGACACTAAACTGTAATATGGGAGTAACAAGCATACTGTACCTTCTCTAAATTAGTGAGATACAGGAGCTGGCCTAGTTTCTTCTGAAGCTGGGATTTGGCAACTGCCTTGTCATTCAAAAGTTTCACTCGATTTTGCTCTACCTAAAAAACAGCATTTATTAAGCATGGATAAGGAATCACACAAAAGAGGGTCAAAGATAGGGCTGGAAAGGCCTTGAAACTAATCAAACCCCCTGCTCAAGGCAAAGTCTTCCTTGTTTAAGCCATCCCAGAAAGACATTTGTCTAACCTGCATTCAACATTTTTTAGTATTGGAGAGTCCACAACCTCTCTATAATCCATTCTAGTGCTTAATTAACCACCCTCAGAATTAGACAGTTCTTCATATATCCAACCAAAATCTCCATGATTTCTTGTCCTGTGCCCTGTATCTACAGAGAACAATGCATTGCCACCCTCTTCATAAGAACCTTCCTGGTATTTCAGGCCTGTTATGGAACCCCTCAGTCTTCTCTTCATAGACTAAATCTCAATTCCTCCAAACCCCAACTTGTATGAAATATTTTCTAGACCTCTAGAAAAATGGCAGGAGGTGGGGAGGGGGAGAAGGAAGTACATAGCAAGTGGCCCAAGTGGCATGCAGCCTCCTGGTCTACAGCCCATGCAGTGCATGGCCATCAAGAAGTTGGAGAACCTCAATTTACAGAATAATTGATCCCAGCACCCAATGATAATTCTTCAACCAACCTGTGTGAGCTGACCCCAACTGTTTAGTAATTTTTCACAACCTATGCTGTTTTTTACTTTAGTTTTCTCTGTTCTTCATTTAGCTCAGTGGTTCTCAACTAGGGTGCTACAAGACCCTTTCAGGGGTGCCACATAACAGCTACTGCCACCACAATGGCCAGGTAAAAATGTCCTGCCTACCTTGTGCACAGCCAGACCAGAAAGGGCAGGGGCATGGGTGCTTGCTCCTTCTCTTCGTAAAGGTTCTTGATAGCATAACACAGGCAAGAGAGCCTGCTTGTGCCATGACCCTTCCCTGCACAACACTGCCCAAAAACATTCCTGCATGCCTGTTTCCAGGAGAAGCATGGGAGGAGGGGGGCAGACTAGAAAGGGCTGCAGCATAGGCAGGGTCTCCTGCCTGTTTTAGTCTTATTCAAATACCCAAATGGAAGTAGGGGAACACACATGCTATAACCCTGTCCAGCCTGGGTGTACACAAGGCATTTTTACCCAAGTGCAGTGGCAGCACCCTGATTGAAAACAACAGAAGTAAACTGAGGCAGTACAACAGTGGTTCTCACCCAGGGGTGCCACCAAATTCCAAAAGTTTGTGGAGCGATGTCCTAAATCTAATAAGGTTGAGAACCACTTAGTTAGCATATTCTATGACAATGGATCAGTTGACTTTTGTTTCTAGTCCATTTTAATCCTGCAAAAACTGCAAACACTATAGATAAATGCTGAGGACTAAAAAAAATAAGTGATTCCCCTTTAGTTTAATGAATACATTTCTATGGTTTTGTAAAAAGTCTGTTCTTTAAAAAGGAAATTCTACATTATGCATTACAACTATCATGCCACTTAAAAATTAATTTTTCAACCCTATTTTTGCAGGGTAAGTTGAATGTTTTGCTGAATGCAGAATCTAAGAATTTGTAGAAAATTAGAAACCAAGCATATAGTTCATTGTTACTCCTCTGTTTTTATCCTGGTCAGCATGGATGTCTGGTGCCTCTTGAGTTGGCCCCTATGCCACAAGTCAGTGACTGGGGAGGGGGGTGTCCCCCAGCAACCAATCCCACTGGCCGGGGAAAGAGAGAGTCTTCTGGTCGCCGACCTCACTCACTGTAAAAGCGGCCAGCGCTCCCCAGCTCGTGTCCGCGGCGGGCGGGGGGGCACTGGTACTCCCGCCTGCCCCACTGCCTGCCAGCTAAACAGGAAGCATGGCCTGACAGGCCATGCACCGGTGCTTTCAGACGGTGCACATACACCCCCTACGTGTTGCCCCTGCTGGTCAGTGTAGTTATTTGTGTAGAAGCATTCTGGCAGGTGCTGTCTGTGCTGCAGCAGGCAGCATGAGTGTTTCCTTGAGGACCTCAACATTATACACTTAATTATCACAAATATAGTTCAGTGGCAAAGACTCAATAAGTTTTATTACCTACAAAGCACCACCTTGCTAACACACTTGCCTAAAAGTTGCAAGTCCTGGATGCTTGTGATAAGACACAGGTTCAACTTGAAGAGAGAGAGAGAGAGAGAGAGTCCCATAGGCCTAGTACAAAGTTCCAGAATTTTTCAGGCCTCCTTACAGCAATTCAAGCAATTCGTTTGCATTAGATACTTACATAAACAGCATCACCCCTTACCAAACTACCCTAAATCCTTGTACCTTTTGATATTCTCTTATGTGCATTTTGGACTCTTTGGCAATCAATCAATCAATCAATCAATCAATCAATTTTTGTCAAGGGGTTATCAAGCTTAACTTCAAAGACACCAGTCTCGGGATGTGGTGGGTATGGGGTTAGCCTTCAGTCAGGCCTGCTTTTAACAAAACCTTTATAGCTGGGCACAGAAATTACATAAACTGGTACAAGTGATCAGAAACCAGTTCAAATCTGTAACACAACAGAAATTCAGTGCATATAAACCACTTTCAAGAGGGCCAAAATCAGTGTAAGATAAACCTAGACAGATGTAGTATCAGACTTAACTGGTTTACATTAAATTGGTTTATTGAACTTGTCTCAGATCTCCATAAGTTGTACATGTACTGCTAAATGCTTGTATTAATCAGTAAGGCCTACACCCATATCTTCATATCTATATATAATGACAGATATATAAACAATATATTTATATATAGATGAATCGTTATAGAACTACATACATATAGATATCTATGTATAGATATAGGCCCCCTTTACACGTTACAACTATTGTACAATTTATTAACTGTGCAATTGCCAGTTACATGTGAAAAGTACAATAATAAAAGTACACAATAAAAAGCTACAACCAGCTATGAAGTTAGACCTCAGAAATGTGCACTAACTTTATAGCAGGTTGCTATAATTTGCACATGTAGCAGGGTCTCCTCTGCAGTCTCCCTTCAGCTGACAGGGCTTCCAGCCCCAGAGGCACACCATGCCCAGTGAAAAACCCCAGACCCTGAGAATCATGGCTGCTGCCATCTCTAGGATTCAGAGGTGTGTGAAACCCCTGGATCCTGGGGATCACAGCTGCCACTCTCCTTGTCCAAAGCCTCCTAAGGTATGTTGATGTAACCTAAGGCAACATATCTGTCTACACACATATGAAGAGAGAGAGAGAGAGAGAGAGAGAGAACGGGAACAGGAACAAGAGAACACCATTATTTTACCTCATGTGGTTCTATGATGTGAAGTACTGGAGGGTTAGGCTTGGGCTCATCAGGATGACGCACTCTTAGCCGTTCTGTGGCCATGGCAAGTTCATCGATAGCAGACACATGATCCCTCAGTACCATCCAATATTCATGAAGTAACTATAAAATCCAAAATGATTACTAAAAATACTCAGATGGTCTCCAGTATACTCCTGCATCGCACTGTAAGCAAATTCATGTCAATTACAATCTGAATCTTTAAATGAGGATTTCACAATCATGCAGCTACCACAACTTTATCTGAACCAGAAACTAAAAGTTTATGGCTATGCTTTATCTTGCTCTCTTGGTACCAACATTATGTGCAGTTATGAATGAACTTACTATCATAACCACTACAAATACATTAATACATCTAGAAACCAGGAAGCCGGCTGCATTTGCTTGACTCCACATAGCTTCAATTAAGAAAAGAAGTAACACTTGCTGCAAAGCAAGAAGTACTAAGGAAGCACTCTTAGATGAAGCTGAAACACTTTGTTCACTGAAGCAACAATACTAATATAAAAAAATGCTGACATACAATGTTAGAACATTCTTGATAACACAGAAAAAGTAATGTTCAAAAGAAAGCCAGAGGCATTGGGTTCTATTCACACACTGATTACCAGATATTTCAAATGTTAACTATTATAATTATTTATGGAAAACAAACAGATCATAGTCACAGTTCATAGTTTTCGCTCAAGAGTTTATGTTGATTATATTGTAATTTGTTAGTTTTTAAACCCCTGCAATTTTTTTCTATTAAAGCTTTCTGGAACACTTTAAGCATTTTAACTGGTAGTCTTTGTCTGAAACCCAACAATTATCCCCATTACTTTTCTGGCTTTTGGCTTCAAGGCCAAAAGATGCATACAATCTTGATTTCTTACTGTAAAAATATTCCTTAATGTGGGTTTTTGGGATGTAATTTTTTTAAATAAAGAAAAAATTATGAAGCATTGGTTCTGGAGCCTACACCTTAACAAATCACACATGCATAATTATTGTGCATGGACACTGGCATACAATTAAGTAGAGAGAAATAAATTCAATATAGTCTACATCACAAATAAGAAAAATAAAACTAAGACTCCTTATAAAAACAAGATGAAAGAAAGCTAATTATCACCCCTGAGGACAGCCTTAGTGTTTCCTTGATGTTATCAATACCTTTTCCTTCTAGTCAGAGTCTTGATTTTACAGCTAACACCAATGCCTTCTTCTCCTGAATACTGCTTTGCATTAAGTGTTCATCTCTGCATGTAGTTTTAGTAGAACAGATGCATAAAAGCTCTGAATTACTATCCACTAATAGAAAGGCAAGCAGTTACTTCAGCTTTCTTCTCTAAGCAAATGTTTAAGTAAGTGAAGTGGTATTACAGTGGGCAAAGCTTCCCAATTTTAAATAAAGCTGTCAAGCTAGTCTGTATGATTAGAAAGGAAACTAGAACAGTTCCCCTCCTCCCTTGCCTACAAGGAATTGGCACTGACAAAGCACATATATTTATATGAATTCTAAAACTAAAAAAAAAACACATTTGTGCCTTTGATTAAATGCAGCAGCTCTGGTATTTCAGAATAGGGTCAAAAGCCAAAACAAACTCAGTTCTAGATTTGGGAGTTCACACCTCAAAATGCACAGATAACTGAATCAATGTTTCCAGGCCAGGACAGATGGATTCACAAATGTACTATTTTCATTGTCACTGGCATGTTAGTTTTCCTTCTGTTTCCCAAAGCAATAGAACATGAAGAGACTTTTTGTACCCTTCTTACACTAGCAATAAACGACAGTAATTGTCTGGTTTATGTCAAAAATACATTTTTTCTTTGTGCCAATTATAAAAAGTTCTGTACATAAAATAGTGAAATCTGAGATAAAAAGCTAGGGGCAACATTTTTAGTCAATATTTAGGTATCTAAAAATGGCTTGACTTTCAGAAAATACCTGAAGTGTAGAAAGCACTTGAGACTCTCTTAAATCAGGTGCCTAAATACTGATTTAGAGGCCCAGGGGTTTATCCACCTTTTGCAGTCATGGAGCAAGCTAGCCCTTTAATGCAGTACTGGCATCAGTCTCACTTGTCAATCAGTGTACTCCTCCGTCCAAGGGAGTACATGACTAACAACCAGGCCTACTATAGAATAAAGGTAGACTGAACTAAGGCAAGAGGAGTTTTGGGGCTTGCTGAGGAAGAGGCAGGTTGGTGGTAACTCTCTGTAACTATAAAGCAAGTTGGAAAGACATGCAAGACACAGAAGCCAGTCAGAAAGAAGCCCCAATTAAGGGAGCTGCAAAAGTATTTACACTAGTAGGACATGCTTATAAAGATGATTTAGCTATAGTAAACTACTTTTAAGTAAAGAGGAAGGTCTATTAGAGCCTGTTGCAAATCAAAAGGAACAACTGAACTCAGAATACAGAATTGGTGATTTATAGAAATAAGCCATGTTTAGAATGGGAAAAGTATTGTGAAGGCTCAAGGTATGGCAGTTTAATGTGAGACAAAAAGTAAACTAAAGTGGCAGATGAAGCATATAATGGATTCAGTGAACCCCATTACACACAACTCTATTAAAATACGACAATTAAATTAACTAAGTCAAATGATACAAGGTAGAAATTAAGACCTGAGGCAGTGGACAGGCCTGACATTGGATTTGCTGAGTCCTGTTACACACAGACTTAATTAAATGAGGAAAAAAAAGAATAAAATTGGTGGAATGTCTTCGAAGATGAAACTCTACAGGTCCACACTGACTTGTTTTAGGAACTATGAAAACAGATAAACACTACTCTAGTTAATCTGTGCAAAAAGTATATAAGCCCTAACATTAGGTTTCTAAGATAAATTTGGGCTTGTATTTATGTTACGTGAAATAAGTTGCAGTAATGTTTTTTCAAAACTCACACCCACAGTGCAGTACCTTGTATTCCTTCTTCCATGCTTCAAAGAGCTCCAGAAATGTGTTGCCCTCTTCAGTTAGTTTAGCATCCAGACGGTGAGCTTTGGCAAAAGAGAGTATGGCTTTCAAGGCACGCTCTGTCTCACTTGCTGCCCAAAGTCCTCGGCTTGTAGTGGGTAAACGATCATCAACAAGCCCTTCTTCATCTTCTATCATCTCCTCAAAAATAGCCATCTGACCTTTCACACTTAAATATACCAAAATACACCAAGCGTCACTGATTTCTGACCTCCACGTCCACAGCTGCATTTTGATTTTCTTTTGTAGCATATTACTGTTTGCTATTGAGGGGGAGGGTGTGGAGAAGGGAGGAGAGAAGGGAAAAGGAAAGGAGGGAAAAAACCCCACACATGATGGCACAATAGCAGACCAAGAAACTGGCTTTATCAAGTAGGTAAAATAAAAATGATCCTATCACATGGATTTAAGTGTCTTGTTTTTTTTTAATTAAAGCTTACTCTCATGTTTAGAACACGTTCATAATTTAACAAGCAAAAAAAAAAAAAAAAGATTTTTGTTTCTTTTATGCCTCTTTCAATTGCTTTCAAAGCATACTGATGATAACCACAGTATGATAAGATACCAGTGATGTAAATTCTGTGTAGAGATTCCTAGGCCCCATCTACACATTATACTTACACCATGAGTAACCACACCTTAAGCAGTCACCCGGCCACACATTCAATCAATTAATGGCATGATAAAAATAGGAATAAGCTACAAAGTTATTCCATAAAATATTATTCCATATCTTATGGAATAACTTTTGTAGCTGGTTCGTACCACGCCATTAACTCAGGGGTGTGTAACTGATTGTATCCGGCCCGCAGATAAGTTTTGCGCAGACATCTCCGGGCAGCTG
>NW_026775315.1:60000-66333 GCF_030867095.1 Alligator mississippiensis | reverse complement strand
TTCCCCGTCAGGAGAGCCCCGCCACTCCTGGGGAAGCAAGCACCGCTGCCTGCCCGACCTCCGAGCCCATCACCGGGGGGGGGGGGGGGGGCGGGAGCCGGAATCGCGGGCCAGAGCCTGGAACTCTCGCACGGCCAGGCCCGCCGGATCGGGGCACGCTGCCTCCACGCTCGGTTGACAAGGCAGCGCGGCACGGTTCTTTTGCCCCGGAGGTTCCTCTGAACGACTTTCTGGAACCGAACATGGGCATTTAGGGTCCTGAAAACCGAGTCCCCCAAAATCTCCGCGAACCTTTCCTGGCAATATTGTAGATGCGGCACCCGGCCCAGCCACCGGGGCCAACCGCCGAAAGTGTCCGCCTTCCTGGAGCGAAGGCCCGGGCAAGGCCCGTTTGAAAAACCTCATACGGACTTCCGGAGCGCGAGCCCGGGAGCCAGGTCGACCCAGGGCCAACCTCCCGGGCCCCAGAGAGGCACGTCTCCGCCGCGGAAGCCGCCTGATGCCCGCGGCGAAGGCCCCCGGGCCCGCCCGGCCTCCGGGCAGGGCACCGGGGAGAAGTAGGAATCGTGGCCGGGCTCCTGGAACTCCTGCCCGGCCTGCCCCGCGGAAGCACGCCGGGTTCTCCCGCCGCGCCGTGCAGGTTCTTCCGCCCCTCGCCGGGGTAGCCGGGCTCCAACCGCTGGGCCCCGCAGCCTGGAAGGGCCCCTGCGAGTCGCCCCCCGGCCTGCACGCCCGCCGTGCAGTCGACCGGGTCGAAGCCGGAATCGCGGCCGGGTTCCTGGAACTCTCGCCCGGCCTGCCCGCCCGGCCCGCCCCCCGGGCCGGAGCTCCAGTCGACTTGGAGCCAAACTCGGTTTTGACCCCCTCCTGCAGCACGGTCCGGCCCCGGAGGTTCCTCCGTCCGACCTCCTGGAACCCAAGATGGGCATCTAGGGTCCCGAAAGCCGTGTCCCCGAAAATCTCCGCGAACCTTTCCTGGCAATATTGTAGATGCGGCACCCGGCCCAGCCACCGGGGGCAACCGCCGAAAGTGTCCGCCCTCCTGGAGCGAAGGCCCGGGCAAGGCCCGTTTCAAAAACCTCATACGGACTTCCGGAGCCCGAGCCCCGGCGCCAGGTCGACCCAGGGCCGACCTCCCGGGCCCCAGAGAGGCTCGTCTCCGCCGCGGAAGCCGCCCGCCGCCCGCGGCGAAGGCCCCCGGGCCCGCCCGGCCTCCGGGCAGGGCACCGGGGAGAAGTAGGAATCGTGGCCGGGCTCCTGGAACTCCTGCCCGGCCTGCCCCGCGGAAGCATGCCGGGTTCTCCGGCCGCGCCGTGCAGGTTCTTCCGCCCCTCGCCGGGGTAGCCGGGCTCCAACCGCTGGGCCCCGCTGCCTGGAAGGGGCCCTGCGAGTCGCCGCCGGCCTGCACGCCCGCCGTGCAGTCGACCGGGTCGAAGCCGGAATCGCGGCCGGGTTCCTGGAACTCTCGCCCGGCCTGCCCGCCCGGCCCGCCCCCCGGGCCGGAGCGCCAGTCGACATGGAGCCAAACTCGGTTTTGACCCCCTCCTGCAGCACGGTCCGGCCCCGGAGGTTCGTCCGTCCGACCTCCTGGAACCCAAGATGGGCATCTAGGGTCCCGAAATCCGTGTCCCCGAAAATCTCCGCGAACCTTTCCTGGCAATATTGTAGATGCGGCACCCGGCCCAGCCACCGGGGGCAACCGCCGAAAGTGTCCGCCCTCCTGGAGCGAAGGCCCGGGCAAGGCCCGTTTCAAAAACCTCATACGGACTTCCGGAGCGCGAGCCCTGGCGCCAGGTCGACCCAGGGCCAACCTCCCGGGCCCCAGAGAGGCACGTCTCCGCCGCGGAAGCCGCCTGATGCCCGCGCCGAAGGCCCCCGGGCCCGCCCGGCCTCCGGGCAGGGCACCGGGGAGAAGTAGGAATCGTGGCCGGGCTCCTGGAACTCCTGCCCGACCTGCCCCGCGGAAGCATGCCGGGTTCTCCCGCCGCGCCGTGCAGGTTCTTCCGCCCCTCGCCGGGGTAGCCGGGCTCCAACCGCTGGGCCCCGCTGCCTGGAAGGGGCCCTGCGAGTCGCCGCCGGCCTGCACGCCCGCCGTGCAGTCGACCGGGTCGAAGCCGGAATCGCGGCCGGGTTCCTGGAACTCTCGCCCGGCCTGCCCGCCCGGCCCGCCCCCCGGGCCGGAGCGCCAGTCGACATGGAGCCAAACTCGGTTTTGACCCCCTCCTGCAGCACGGTCCGGCCCCGGAGGTTCCTCCGTCCGACCTCCTGGAACCCAAGATGGGCATCTAGGGTCCCGAAAGCCGTGTCCCCGAAAATCTCCGCGAACCTTTCCTGGCAATATTGTAGATGCGGCACCCGGCCCAGCCACCGGGGGCAACCGCCGAAAGTGTCCGCCCTCCTGGAGCGAAGGCCCGGGCAAGGCCCGTTTCAAAAACCTCATACGGACTTCCGGAGCCCGAGCCCCGGCGCCAGGTCGACCCAGGGCCGACCTCCCGGGCCCCAGAGAGGCTCGTCTCCGCCGCGGAAGCCGCCCGCCGCCCGCGGCGAAGGCCCCCGGGCCCGCCCGGCCTCCGGGCAGGGCACCGGGGAGAAGTAGGAATCGCGGCCGGGCTCCTGGAACTCTCGCCCGGCCAAGCCGCTCGGCCCGCCCCTGGGCCGGAGCTCCAGTCGACATGGAGCCAAACTCGCGGTTGAACCTCTCCTGCAGCACGGTCCGGCCCCGGAGGTTCCTCCGTCCGAGCTCCTGGAACCCAAGATGGGCATCTAGGGTCCCGAAACCCGTGTCCCCGAAAATCTCCGCGGACCTTTCCTGGCAATATTGTAGATGCGGCACCCGGCCCAGCCGCCGGGAGCAACCGCCGAAAGTGTCCGGCCTCCTGGAGCGAAGGCCCGGGCACGGCCCGTTTGAAAATCCTCATACGGACTTCCAGGGCCGGAGCTCGGGAGCCAGGTCGACCCCGGGCCTCCCTCCCGGGCGTTAGGGCGGCTCGTCTCCCCCGCGGGAGCAGCCCGCTGCCCGCGCCGAAGGCCCCCGGACCCGCCCGGCCTCCGGGCAGGGCACCGGGGAGAAGCCGGAATCGCGGCCGGGCTCCTGGAACTCTCGCCCGGCCAAGCCGCTCGGCCCGCCCCTGGGCCGGAGCTCCAGTCGACATGGAGCCAAACTCGCGGTTGAACCTCTCCTGCAGCACGGTCCGGCCCCGGAGGTTCCTCCGTCCGAGCTCCTGGAACCCAAGATGGGCATCTAGGGTCCCGAAACCCGTGTCCCCGAAAATCTCCGCGGACCTTTCCTGGCAATATTGTAGATGCGGCACCCGGCCCAGCCGCCGGGAGCAACCGCCGAAAGTGTCCGGCCTCCTGGAGCGAAGGCCCGGGCACGGCCCGTTTGAAAATCCTCATACGGACTTCCAGGGCCGGAGCTCGGGAGCCAGGTCGACCCCGGGCCTCCCTCCCGGGCGTTAGGGCGGCTCGTCTCCCCCGCGGGAGCAGCCCGCTGCCCGCGCCGAAGGCCCCCGGACCCGCCCGGCCTCCGGGCAGGGCACCGGGGAGAAGTAGGAATCGCGGCCGGGCTCCTGGAACTCTCGCCCGGCCAGGCCGCCCGGCCCGCCCCCCGGGCCGGAGCTCCAGTCGACATGGAGCCAAACTCGGGGTTGAACCTCTCCTGCAGCACGGTCCGGCCCCGGAGGTTCCTCTGACCGACTTTCTGGAACCGAACATGGGCATTTAGGGTCCCGAAAACCGAGTCCCCCAAAATCTCCGCGGACCTTTCCTGGCAATATTGTAGATGCGGCACCCGGCCCAGCCGCCGGGGGCAACCGCCGAAAGTGTCCGCCCTCCTGGAGCGAAGGCCCGGGCAAGGCCCGTTTGAAAAACCTCATACGGACTTCCGGAGCCCGAGCCCCGGCGCCAGGTCGACCCAGGGCCCACCTCCCGGGCCCCAGAGAGGCTCGTCTCCGCCGCGGAAGCCGCCCGCCGCCCGCGCCGAAGGCCCCCGGGCCCGCCCGGCCTCCGGGCAGGGCACCGGGGAGAAGCCGGAATCGCGGCCGGGCTCCTGGAACTCTCGCCGGGCAGGCCGCCCGGCCCGCCCCGGGGCCGGAGCTCCAGTCGACATGGAGCCAAAATCGGTTTTGACCCCCTCCTTCGGCACGGTCCGGCCCCGGAGGTTCCTCCGTCCGAGCTCCTGGAACCCAAGATGGGCATCTAGGGTCCCGAAACCCGTATCCTCGAAAATCTCCGCGAACCTTTCCTGGCAATATTGTAGATGCGGCACCCGGCCCAGCCGCCGGGAGCAACCGCCGAAAGTGTGCGGCCTCCTGGAGCGAAGGCCCGGGCACGGCCCGTTTGAAAATCCTCATACGGACTTCCAGGGCCGGAGCTCGGGAGCCAGGTCGACCCCGGGCCTCCCTCCCGGGCGTTAGGGCGGCTCGTCTCCCCCGCGGGAGCAGCCCGCTGCCCGCGCCGAAGGCCCCCGGACCCGCCCGGCCTCCGGGCAGGGCACCGGGGAGAAGTAGGAATCGCGGCCGGGCTCCTGGAACTCTCGCCCGGCCAGGCCGCCCGGCCCGCCCCCCGGGCCGGAGCTCCAGTCGACATGGAGCCAAACTCGGGGTTGAACCCCTCCTGCAGCACGGTCCGGCCCCGGAGGTTCCTCCGTCCGCCCTCCTGGAACCGAAGATGGGCATCTAGGGTCCCGAAAACCGTGTCCCCGAAAATCTCCGCGGACCTTTCTCGGCAATATTGTAGATGCGGCACCCGGCCCAGCCACCGGGACGAACCGCCGAAAGTGTCCGCCCTCCTGGAGCGAAGGCCCGGGCACGGCCCGTTTGAAAAACCTCATACGGACTTCCGGAGCCCGAGCCCCGGCGCCAGGTCGACCCAGGGCCAACCTCCCGGGCCCCAGAGAGGCTCGTCTCCCCCGCGGGAGCAGCCCGCCGCCCGCGCCGAAGGCCCCCGGACCTGCCCGGCCTCCGGGCAGGGCACCGGGGAGAAGCCGGAATCGCGGCCGGGTTCCTGGAACTCTCGCCCGGCCCGCCCCTGGGCCGGAGCTCCAGTCGACATGGAGCCAAACCCGGGGTTGACCCCCTCCTGCAGCACGGTCCGGTCCCGGAGGTACCCCTGCCCGACCTCCTGGAACCCAAGATGGGCAACTAGGGTCCCGAAAAGCGTGTCCCCGAAAATCTCCGCGGACCTTTCCTGGCAATATTGTAGATGCGGCACCCGGCCCAGCCACCGGGGGCAACCGCCGAAAGTGTCCGCCCTCCTGGAGCGAAGGCCCGGGCACGGCCCGTTTGAAAAACCTCATCGGGACTTCCAGGGCCGGAGCCCCGGCGCCAGGTCGACCCCGGGCCTCCCTCCCGGGGCCCAGCACGGCTCGTCTCCCCCGCGGGAGCATCCCGCCGCCCGCGCCGAAGGCCCCCGGACCTGCCCGGCCTCCGGGCAGGGCACCGGGGAGAAGTCGGAATCGCGGCCGGGCTCCTGGAACTCCCGCCCGGCCTGCCCCGCGGAGTCCTGCCCGGGCTCCCGCCGCCTTGGCCCGGGACGACCACCCCTCGGCGGGGTGCCTGGGCTCCGACCCCGGAGGCCCGGGTCCCTGCCGGGGCCCTTGGACCCGCCCCCCGGGCTGCCCTTCCACGGAGCCCTTGACCGGGACGAGATCGGAATTGTGGCCGAGCTCCTGGAACTCTCGCCCGGCCTGACCGCCTTCTCCGGCCCTTTTCCGGTTTTCCCCGTTGACCTGGCTCCAAACTCGGGTTTGGCCCCTCAGCACGGCAGGGTTCTGCCCCGAAGATCCCTCTGACCGGCTTTCTGGAACCGAACATGGGCATTGAGGGTCCTTAAAAACGTGTTCTCGAAAATCTCCGCGAACGTTTCTTGGCTATATTGTAGATGCGGCACCCGGCCCAGCCACCGGGACGAACCGCCGAAAGTGTCCGCCCTCCTGGATCGAAGGCCCGGGCAAGGCCCGTTTCAAAAACCTCATACGGACTTCCGTGGGGGGGGCGGGCACCAGGTCAACCCCACGTATGCCTATGGGGATTTTCGCTCCCCAGGTCAACCCCATGGATGCCTATCGGGATTTTCGCTCCCCAGGTCAACCCCATGGATGCCTATGGGCTTTTTCGGTCCCCAGCTCCACCCCAAGTATTCCTAGGGGCTTTTTCGCTCCCCAGCTCCACCCCATTTATTCCTATGGGGATTTTCAGTCCCCAGGTCAACCCCAAGTATTCCTAGGGGCTTTTTCGCTCCCCAGCTCCCCCCCCATGTATTCCTAAGGGCTTTTTCGGTCCCCAGCTCCACCCCAAGTATTCCTAGGGGTTTTTTCGCTCCCCAGCTCCACCC
>NW_026775315.1:42500-47500 GCF_030867095.1 Alligator mississippiensis | reverse complement strand
GCCCCCCAGCAGCGAAATTTTTTTCTAAGTCCCACGCCGGACACCAGGTCAACACGGCTCTCTGGCAGGAGAAGCCCGCCGCTCCCGAGGAAGCGCCCCCGGCTTGCCCTGAACGCCGTAAGGGAGGGCGGCAGGTCACCGGGGCGAAACCGGAGCGGTGGCCGGTCTCCTGGAACTCTCCCCCGGCCTGGCCCGCCGGGCCGCTCCCGGCCGGAGCTCCCACGTTAACCGCTCCCAACGCAACCGAGCAGAAGTTTTCCAAGTCCCACGGCGGACACCAGGTCCTCCCGGTTCCCCGTCAGGAGAGCCCCGCCACTCCTGGGGAAGCAAGCACCGCTGCCTGCCCGACCTCCGAGCCCATCACCGGGGGGGGGGGGGCGGGAGCCGGAATCGCGGGCCAGAGCCTGGAACTCTCGCACGGCCAGGCCCGCCGGATCGGGGCACGCTGCCTCCACGCTCGGTTGACAAGGCAGCGCGGCACGGTTCTTTTGCCCCGGAGGTTCCTCTGACCGACTTTCTGGAACCGAACATGGGCATTTAGGGTCCTGAAAACCGAGTCCCCCAAAATCTCCGCGAACCTTTCCTGGCAATATTGTAGATGCGGCACCCGGCCCAGCCACCGGGGGCAACCGCCGAAAGTGTCCGCCTTCCTGGAGCGAAGGCCCGGGCAAGGCCCGTTTGAAAAACCTCATACGGACTTCCGGAGCGCGAGCCCGGGCGCCAGGTCGACCCAGGGCCAACCTCCCGGGCCCCAGAGAGGCACGTCTCCGCCGCGGAAGCCGCCTGATGCCCGCGCCGAAGGCCCCCGGGCCCGCCCGGCCTCCGGGCAGGGCACCGGGGAGAAGTAGGAATCGTGGCCGGGCTCCTGGAACTCCTGCCCGGCCTGCCCCGCGGAAGCATGCCGGGTTCTCCCGCCGCGCCGTGCAGGTTCTTCCGCCCCTCGCCGGGGTAGCCGGGCTCCAACCGCTGGGCCCCGCAGCCTGGAAGGGCCCCTGCGAGTCGCCCCCCGGCCTGCACGCCCGCCGTGCAGTCGACCGGGTCGAAGCCGGAATCGCGGCCGGGTTCCTGGAACTCTCGCCCGCCCGGCCCGCCCCCCCGGGCCGGAGCTCCAGTCGACTTGGAGCCAAACTCGGTTTTGACCCCCTCCTGCAGCACGGTCCGGCCCCGGAGGTTCCTCCGTCCGACCTCCTGGAACCCAAGATGGGCATCTAGGGTCCCGAAATCCGTGTCCCCGAAAATCTCCGCGAACCTTTCCTGGCAATATTGTAGATGCGGCACCCGGCCCAGCCACCGGGGGCAACCGCCGAAAGTGTCCGCCCTCCTGGAGCGAAGGCCCGGGCAAGGCCCGTTTCAAAAACCTCATACGGACTTCCGGAGCCCGAGCCCCGGCGCCAGGTCGACCCAGGGCCGACCTCCCGGGCCCCAGAGAGGCTCGTCTCCGCCGCGGAAGCCGCCCGCCGCCCGCGCCGAAGGCCCCCGGGCCCGCCCGGCCTCCGGGCAGGGCACCGGGGAGAAGTAGGAATCGTGGCCGGGCTCCTGGAACTCCTGCCCGGCCTGCCCCGCGGAAGCATGCCGGGTTCTCCCGCCGCGCCGTGCAGGTTCTTCCGCCCCTCGCCGGGGTAGCCGGGCTCCAACCGCTGGGCGCCGCAGCCTGGAAGGGCCCCTGCGAGTCGCCCCCCGGCCTGCACGCCCGCCGTGCAGTCGACCGGGTCGAAGCCGGAATCGCGGCCGGGTTCCTGGAACTCTCGCCCGGCCTGCCCGCCCGGCCCGCCCCCCCGGGCCGGAGCTCCAGTCGACTTGGAGCCAAACTCGGTTTTGACCCCCTCCTGCAGCACGGTCCGGCCCCGGAGGTTCCTCCGTCCGACCTCCTGGAACCCAAGATGGGCATCTAGGGTCCCGAAATCCGTGTCCCCGAAAATCTCCGCGAACCTTTCCTGGCAATATTGTAGATGCGGCACCCGGCCCAGCCACCGGGGGCAACCGCCGAAAGTGTCCGCCCTCCTGGAGCGAAGGCCCGGGCAAGGCCCGTTTCAAAAACCTCATACGGACTTCCGGAGCCCGAGCCCCGGCGCCAGGTCGACCCAGGGCCGACCTCCCGGGCCCCAGAGAGGCTCGTCTCCGCCGCGGAAGCCGCCCGCCGCCCGCGCCGAAGGCCCCCGGGCCCGCCCGGCCTCCGGGCAGGGCACCGGGGAGAAGTAGGAATCGTGGCCGGGCTCCTGGAACTCCTGCCCGGCCTGCCCCGCGGAAGCATGCCGGGTTCTCCCGCCGCGCCGTGCAGGTTCTTCCGCCCCTCGCCGGGGTAGCCGGGCTCCAACCGCTGGGCGCCGCAGCCTGGAAGGGCCCCTGCGAGTCGCCCCCCGGCCTGCACGCCCGCCGTGCAGTCGACCGGGTCGAAGCCGGAATCGCGGCCGGGTTCCTGGAACTCTCGCCCGGCCTGCCCGCCCGGCCCGCCCCCCGGGCCGGAGCGCCAGTCGACATGGAGCCAAACTCGGGGTTGACCCTCGCCTGCAGCACGGTCCGGCCCCGGAGGTTCCTCCGTCCGACCTCCTGGAACCCAAGATGGGCATCTAAGGTCCCGAAACCCGTGTCCTCGAAAATCTCCGCGAACCTTTCCTGGCAATATTGTAGATGCGGCACCCGGCCCAGCCACCGGGACGAACCGCCGAAAGTGTGCGGCCTCCTGGAGCGAAGGCCCGGGCAAGGCCCGTTTGAAAAACCTCATACGGACTTCCAGGCCCGGAGCCCCGGCGCCAGGTCGACCCCGGGCCTCCCTCCCGGGGCCCAGCACGGCTCGTCTCCCCCGCGGGAGCAGACCGCCGCCCTCGCCGAAGGCCCCCGGACCTGCCCGGCCTCCGGGCAGGGCACCGGGGAGAAGCCGGAATCGCGGCCGGGCTCCTGGAACTCTCGCCCGGCCAAGCCGCTCGGCCCGCCCCTGGGCCGGAGCTCCAGTCGACATGGAGCCAAACTCGCGGTTGAACCTCTCCTGCAGCACGGTCCGGCCCCGGAGGTTCCTCCGTCCGAGCTCCTGGAACCCAAGATGGGCATCTAGGGTCCCGAAAACCGTGTCCCCGAAAATCTCCGCGGACCTTTCCTGGCAATATTGTAGATGCGGCACCCGGCCCAGCCGCCGGGAGCAACCGCCGAAAGTGTGCGGCCTCCTGGAGCGAAGGCCCGGGCACGGCCCGTTTGAAAATCCTCATACGGACTTCCAGGGCCGGAGCTCGGGAGCCAGGTCGACCCCGGGCCTCCCTCCCGGGCGTTAGGGCGGCTCGTCTCCCCCGCGGGAGCAGCCCGCTGCCCGCGCCGAAGGCCCCCGGACCCGCCCGGCCTCCGGGCAGGGCACCGGGGAGAAGTAGGAATCGCGGCCGGGCTCCTGGAACTCTCGCCCGGCCAGGCCGCCCGGCCCGCCCCCCGGGCCGCAGCTCCAGTCGACATGGAGCCAAACTCGGGGTTGAACCTCTCCTGCAGCACGGTCCGGCCCCGGAGGTTCCTCTGACCGACTTTCTGGAACCGAACATGGGCATTTAGGGTCCTGAAAACCGAGTCCCCCAAAATCTCCGCGGACCTTTCCTGGCAATATTGTAGATGCGGCACCCGGCCCAGCCGCCGGGGGCAACCGCCGAAAGTGTCCGCCCTCCTGGAGCGAAGGCCCGGGCAAGGCCCGTTTGAAAAACCTCATACGGACTTCCGGAGCCCGAGCCCCGGCGCCAGGTCGACCCAGGGCCCACCTCCCGGGCCCCAGAGAGGCTCGTCTCCGCCGCGGAAGCCGCCCGCCGCCCGCGCCGAAGGCCCCCGGGCCCGCCCGGCCTCCGGGCAGGGCACCGGGGAGAAGCCGGAATCGCGGCCGGGCTCCTGGAACTCTCGCCGGGCAGGCCGCCCGGCCCGCCCCGGGGCCGGAGCTCCAGTCGACATGGAGCCAAAATCGGTTTTGACCCCCCTCCTTCGGCACGGTCCGGCCCCGGAGGTTCCTCCGTCCGAGCTCCTGGAACCCAAGATGGGCATCTAGGGTCCCGAAACCCGTATCCTCGAAAATCTCCGCGAACCTTTCCTGGCAATATTGTAGATGCGGCACCCGGCCCAGCCGCCGGGAGCAACCGCCGAAAGTGTGCGGCCTCCTGGAGCGAAGGCCCGGGCACGGCCCGTTTGAAAATCCTCATACGGACTTCCAGGGCCGGAGCTCGGGAGCCAGGTCGACCCCGGGCCTCCCTCCCGGGCGTTAGGGCGGCTCGTCTCCCCCGCGGGAGCAGCCCGCTGCCCGCGCCGAAGGCCCCCGGACCCGCCCGGCCTCCGGGCAGGGCACCGGGGAGAAGTAGGAATCGCGGCCGGGTTCCTGGAACTGTCGCCCGGCCAGGCCGCCCGGCCCGCCCCCCGGGCCGGAGCTCCAGTCGACATGGAGCCAAACTCGGGGTTGAACCCCTCCTGCAGCACGGTCCGGCCCCGGAGGTTCCTCCGTCCGCCCTCCTGGAACCGAAGATGGGCATCTAGGGTCCCGAAAACCGTGTCCCCGAAAATCTCCGCGGACCTTTCTCGGCAATATTGTAGATGCGGCACCCGGCCCAGCCACCGGGACGAACCGCCGAAAGTGTCCGCCCTCCTGGAGCGAAGGCCCGGGCACGGCCCGTTTGAAAAACCTCATACGGACTTCCGGAGCCCGAGCCCCGGCGCCAGGTCGACCCAGGGCCAACCTCCCGGGCCCCAGAGAGGCTCGTCTCCCCCGCGGGAGCAGCCCGCCGCCCGCGCCGAAGGCCCCCGGACCTGCCCGGCCTCCGGGCAGGGCACCGGGGAGAAGCCGGAATCGCGGCCGGGTTCCTGGAACTCTCGCCCGGCCCGCCCCTGGGCCGGAGCTCCAGTCGACATGGAGCCAAACCCGGGGTTGACCCCCTCCTGCAGCACGGTCCGGTCCCGGAGGTACCCCTGCCCGACCTCCTGGAACCCAAGATGGGCAACTAGGGTCCCGAAAAGCGTGTCCCCGAAAATCTCCGCGGACCTTTCCTGGCAAT
>NW_026775315.1:15000-30000 GCF_030867095.1 Alligator mississippiensis | reverse complement strand
GTGTCCCCGAAAATCTCCGCGAACCTTTCTTGGCAATATTGTAGATGTGGCACCCGGCCCAGCCACCGGGGCAAACCACCAAAAGTGTCCGCCCTCCTGGATCGAAGGGTCGGACAAAGCCCATTTCAAAAACCTCATACGGACTTCCAGGCCTCTCCGGCGGGCCCAGGTCAACCGCTCGCCCCCCAGCAGCGAAATTTTTTTCTAAGTCCCACGCCGGACACCAGGTCAACACGGCTCTCTGGCAGGAGAAGCCCGCCGCTCCCGAGGAAGCGCCCCCGGCTTGCCCTGAACGCCGTAAGGGAGGGCGGCAGGTCACCGGGGCGAAACCGGAGCGGTGGCCGGTCTCCTGGAACTCTCCCCCGGCCTGGCCCGCCGGGCCGCTCCCGGCCGGAGCTCCCACGTTAACCGCTCCCAACGCAACCGAGCAGAAGTTTTCCAAGTCCCACGGCGGACACCAGGTCCTCCCGGTTCCCCGTCAGGAGAGCCCCGCCACTCCTGGGGAAGCAAGCACCGCTGCCTGCCCGACCTCCGAGCCCATCACCGGGGGGGGGGGGCGGGAGCCGGAATCGCGGGCCAGAGCCTGGAACTCTCGCACGGCCAGGCCCGCCGGATCGGGGCACGCTGCCTCCACGCTCGGTTGACAAGGCAGCGCGGCACGGTTCTTTTGCCCCGGAGGTTCCTCTGAACGACTTTCTGGAACCGAACATGGGCATTTAGGGTCCTGAAAACCGAGTCCCCCAAAATCTCCGCGAACCTTTCCTGGCAATATTGTAGATGCGGCACCCGGCCCAGCCACCGGGGCCAACCGCCGAAAGTGTCCGCCCTCCTGGAGCGAAGGCCCGGGCAAGGCCCGTTTCAAAAACCTCATACGGACTTCCGGAGCAGGAGCCCGGGCGCCAGGTTGAGCCCATGTATTCCTATTGGGACTTCCAGGCAGCATGTCATGCCAGTTCTGGCCACTAGGCTGTTTCCAGGTGAGTCTCATTCATTCAATCTGTGCGCCACTCAAGGCCTTGCCCCGCCCTCTCCACCCCTGAACAGGCTTAAAATGGCTGTGCTGCCAGTTCCCAGGCTGCCAGCTGGTGGGTTGTGGTGGTGGGTGTGGCGCTGTCGGGGCTCTCTGCTGTATAGTGCCACTGCCACTGCCACTGCAAGCTTGCCGCTGGTGCCCCCCCCCCGGCTTGGCCTTGGCCTTGGCCTTGGCCTTGGGGGTTGGGGGGGGGCTGCAGCTGCAGCTGCAGCTGCTCCTGCTCCTGCTCCTGCTGCTTTGTTTGTTTGGTTTGTTTGGTTTGTTTGGTTTGTTTTTTCTTTCTGTTTGCTGCTGCCACTGTTACTGCTTTTGTTTGCTTTGGTTCCTGCACCAGTGGACCCCTGCGCACCCCAGAAGAGCACAGCCCAGCGCACCCCAGAGGAGAAGAGCACAGCCCAGCGCACTCCACAAGAGCACAGCCCAGCGCACCTCACAAGAGCACAGGCCAGCGCACTCCACAAGAGCACAGGCCAGCGCACTCCACAAGAGCACAGGCCAGCGCACTCCACAAGAGCACAGGCCAGCGCACTCCACAAGAGCACAGGCCAGCGCACCCTACAAGAGCACAGCCCAGCGCACCCCACAAGAGCACAGCCCAGCGCACCCCACAGGAGCACCCCTCAGAGTAGGCTTTTGTCGTGCTAAAAAAAGGTGGCGGCTGGGCTGCCTTTGTTCCCCTCCCCCGCCCTCCCCCCGGGTGTCTGCCCCATTTTGTGTGCGTCCTGTGCTCCACTCCCCGCTCCCGGTGTTTTGTGAAGGCCGAGCAGGCCAGCAGCGTGCCCCCCCCCTCCCCAGTGTGACCCTGTGTCCCGGCCGCCCTACCCCCGTGGTCCTCCCCCGGCACGGTGCAGCATGGAGGAGGTGCCTCCCCCCCCCCCTCCTCCCAAGCAAGGAGGGGGAGTTGAAGTTTGTGAAATGGCTGACCCCTGTCTCGGGGCCACCGGCCCCGGCACTGCCCCTGGCCCCGGCCCCGGCCCCGGCCCCGGCCCTAGAGCGGAGGGTGGGGGCAAGGGGAAGGGGAAAGGGAAGGGCTCCTCCTCGTCAGGGGCCTCCTCCGCAAAAGGGGGGGCGGGGAAAGGCAAGGGCCCCGCAAACCCAAAAGGCAGCCCGCCCCCTGACCCTGACCCAGCCGAGTCAGGCCCCGGCCCGAGTCCCGGCCCTAGCGCCGGCCCCGCAGCAGGAGCGCCCCCCCCCCGGGAGAAGGGCGGGGCGCGCAGTTACGCCGAGGCGGCCGCCGGCCGCGCAGCGGGGCCGGGCGGGGGGCCGGGCGCCAGCACCTCCACCGCCTGGGCGTCTTCGATCCCGGGGGGAGGGGGGGCCCCCTTCCCGGCACTCACCCGGAGAAATGGGGTGAGATGCTGGCTGCCCGAGCGGGAAGGGTCCGCCTTCGAACCTTACGTGCGGGCCCTAGCTCGGGTGGTGGGGGCCCCGAAAATTGTGGCGGCCTCCAGGTTCCACGGCAAGGGAGTATTCTTCCTTGCCACGGAGGCCGCCGCCCAGAAGGCGGTGGAGAGGGGGCTCACAGTGGACGGGGAGTACGTCCCCGTGGAGCCCCTAGAGGAGCCAGGGACCCGGGTGGTCCTTAGTTCGGTGCCCCCGTACCTCCCTAATTGGGCCCTCCTGCCCCGACTATCATCGCTGGGGAAGGTAATCTCCCCGGTGCTGCCCCTGGGTTTGGGGTGCCGGGACCCCACCCTGCGACACGTGCGCTCGTTCCGCCGGCAGGTAACGATCCAGCCGGCGGCGGGAGCGCAGCTGGGGGCGGAGGGATCCCTCCAGGTAATGTTTGGGGGGGCCCTGCACCGCATCTTCTTCACGGTGGGGGACCTGCGGTGTTACAAGTGCCGCGGGGTAGGGCACCTCCGCCAAGAATGCCCCTTGGGGCAAGCGCGGCGGCCACCGCAGGCCCCCGCCAGTGGAGGGGGGGGCCCTGCCACCGGCCCCCCCAGCCCCCCCGGCCCTGGCGGGAGCCCTGGCGGGAGCCCCCCAGCGGCAGAGCCCCCCTCGGCCTCGGCCTCGGCCTCGGCCTCGGCCTCGGCCGCAGTCACCGGGGGGCAGGGAGCAGGAGACGGGGAGAGGGAGGTAGGCCCCGAGCCGGGCCCAGTCCCGGCTTCAGCCCCAGCCCCAGCCCCAGCCCCAGCCCCAGCCCCGGCCCGGGGCCAAGCGTCCACCGCGGGCAAGCCTCCGGGCCATAGAGAGGACCACCCTGCGGGCGAGCGGGCGGGCCCCCCCCCCTCCTCCATCGGGGCGGGCCCAAAAGAGAAAGGCCGCGGAGCAGCTCGATCCCTCCCTAGAGGAGGGCCCCCCCTCGGACACAGGCGAGGAGGGGGAGGGGGCCGACGTGCAAAAGGCCCCCTCACCAGCCAGCAGAGCTGCTCCGGAAGACCCCCCCCCTCCCGAGAAAGTGCGGGTAATCCCCGTGGAGGAGGCCCCAGAAAGAGAGAGAGAGAGAGAGAGAGAAAGAGAGAGAGAAAGAGAAGGAGAGGAGGAGCCCATGCGGGAGGAGCCCCCTGAGCCTGCCATCGCGGAGGTAGGGCCCTCCCCAACAGCAACAGCAACAGCAACAGCAACAACAACAGAAACAGCACTAGCAGCTTCAACCTCAAGCTCAGCGCCCCTCCCCCCCCTCAGCGAAGAGACCCTGGGGCTCACCCCGGTGAGCTCCGGCACGGGTCCCGAGGGGGAGGCCCTCCCCGCCCCCAGTCAAGCCGCCCCTGCGGCACCTGACGGGGAGGAAGAGCAGGGGCCAGGTTCCCCCCCCCCCACCCCCACCCCCACCCCCACCCCCAGCCAGGCCCCCCGCGAAGGGGCTGCAGATCTCCCTCGGGCCGAGTCGGAGAGCCAAGCGGACCGAGAGGTCCAGATGGAGGCCGAGGAAGCCTCCGCCGGAGGCGCGGCGGAGGCGGCGGAAGCCAGCCAGCCAGGCCCCACTGGACCTGACCAGGCTGAGGATGCGGGGGGGTCAGCAGGCAGCGTTGAGCCTGCAACCCCCCCAGCCCCAGCCCCAGCACCAGCAGCAGTCTCCAGGGAGGACCTGGTGGCCTTCTTGGAGCGGGAAAGCACCCGGCGCGCTCCGGCCCGGGTGCAGCTGGCCCTGGACTGCTGGGGCGACTTTAACAGCATCCTCGAGGCCACGAGGGCGCTGGTGAGGGAGGGGAAGGGGCCGAACAGATGCAACGCCCGGGTGTACACCCGGGCCCGGTCCATGTACGACGCCCTGACGGTGTACGGGCGCGGGGCCGGGTACCGGCTGGGCGTTGCCCTGCGCGAGCCCCCGGCCGAGCCATCGGAGCCCCCTCCCGCCAGCCATGACGTCGCTTAACATCGCGACCCTCAACGTCCGAGGCTGCAGGCAGGGTCTCCGGAGGAGCCAGGTGTTCTCCTTCCTGCGGGAGGGGGGCTACTCGGTGGCTTTCCTCCAGGAGACCTGGACGACTCCGGCCGACGCCGCCGCCTGGCGGCTGGAGTGGGGAGACGGGGTTTTCCTGAGTCACCTGTCGGCCACCTCGTGCGGGGTGGCCACCCTGTTCTCCCCGAGCCTGCGGCCGGAGATCTTAGAGGACGTTGAGGCGGTGCCGGGCCGCCTGCTCCACGTCCGGGCCCGAGCGGCGGGGACGGTAACGAACTTTGTGAACGTGTACGGCCCCGCCGCGGAACCGGACGCGGCGGATTTTTTCCGCCGGGCGGCCGACTACCTGGGCACCTTGAGCCCTCGCGAGAGCCTGGTCTTAGGCGGGGACTTCAACGTCACCCTCGAGGAACAGGACCGCTCGCGCAGGCAACGGTGCCGGGCCGCCGCGGACGCCCTCAGGGGGATCCTGGAGGAGCACTCCCTGGTGGACGCCTGGCGAGTCTGTCACCCCGACGGCCCCCCCGGCCCCCACGTACGTGCGGGTGGGGGGGGAGCGGGCGAGCCACTCCCGGTTGGACCGGATTTACATCTCGCCCCGCGTGGATGCCCGAGCCGTGTCCTGCAGAGTGAGGCCGGCCCCCTTCAGCGATCACCATCTGGTGTGCGCCCGGGTGGCGTTTGGCCCCGGGCGGCGGGGGTCGGCCTACTGGCACTTTAACAACAGCCTGCTGGAGGACCCGAGCTTCGGAGCGGCCTTCCGGGAGTTCTGGTTGGCCTGGCGCGGGCAGCGGCAGTCTTTCCCCTCGGCTCGGGGATGGTGGGACGGGGGGAAGGCGCGCATCCGGCTCTTCTGCCGCAGCTACGCCCGGGGGCACACCCGGGAGCGGGAGGCGGCCATAGAGCGGCTCGAGCGGGAAGTGTTGGAGCTGGAGAGGCGCCTGGTCGCCGACCCGCAGGATCCGTCCCTCTGCGGAGAGTGCAGGGAGAGGCGGGAGGAGCTGAGAGCCCTGGAGGACCGCCGCGCACGCGGCGCGTTCGTCCGCGCGCGAGTCCACCTCCTGCGGGAGATGGACCGCGGCTCCCGTTTCTTCTACGGCCTGGAGAAGCAGAGGGGGGCCAAAAAGCACATCACTTGCCTGCTGGCGGATGATGGCACCCCCCTCTCGGCCCCGGGAGAGCTGCGAGTTCGCGCGAGGGCCTTCTACGGAAGGCTCTTTTCCCGGGAGCCGACCGAGGCGACGGCCCGCAGCGCGCTCTGGGAGGAACTGCCGCAGGTGGGCGCGGGCGACCGTGACCGGCTGGAGGCTCCTCTCACCTTGGCCGAGCTCACGCTCGCCCTCCGTCTCATGCCCGGCAACAAGGCGCCGGGGCTGGACGGGCTCACCACGGAGTTCTACCGGGCCTTCTGGGACGTGCTCGGCCCGGACCTTGCCGCGGTCTGGGCCGAGGCCGAGGCTCGCGGGGAGCTCCCCCTGTCGTGCAGGAGGGCGGTGTTGACTCTCCTGCCGAAGAAGGGAGACCTCCGCGACCTGAGGAACTGGCGTCCCGTGTCCCTCCTCTGCACGGACTATAAGGTGGTGGCGAAGGCCGTCTCGCTGCGCCTGCGGTCCGTGCTGGCGGACGTGATCCATCCCGACCAGACGTACACGGTGCAAGGTCGCTCCATCTTCGACAACCTGTACCTGGTGCGGGACCTCCTGGAGCTGGCGCGCCGGGAGGGCCTGTCGTTCGGCCTGCTCTCCCTCGATCAGGAGAAGGCGTTCGACAGGATGGACCACGGGTATCTGACGGGCACGCTGCGGGCCTTCGGCTTCGGACCGCGCTTTGTGCGGGCTCTCCAGGTACTGTACGCCTCCGCGGAGTGCCTGGTTAAGCTCAACTGGTCCCTGACGGAACCCATCCCGTTCAGGCGGGGGGTGCGTCAAGGCTGCCCGATGTCGGGCCAGCTGTACGCGCTAGGCCTGGAGCCCTTCCTGTGCCTCCTGCGGAGGCGGGTGGCCGGGTTGGCGCTGCGGGAACCGGCGCTGCGGCTGGTCCTCTCGGCGTACGCCGACGACGTGCTCCTCGCGGTCCAGGGCCCGGAAGATCTGGAGCGGGTGGCGGCCTGCCAGGCGGTTTATTCGGCGGCCTCCTCCGCCCGGGTCAACTGGGCCAAGAGCTCCGGGCTGACGGTGGGTGCCGGGTGGCAGGTGGGCTCGCTCCCACCCGCGCTCCGGGGCATCGAGTGGAGCGCGGGCCCGCTGCTCTACCTGGGGGTCTACCTGAGCCCCACGGACCCCTCCCCCCCGCAGAATTGGGCAGACCTAGAACTGAGGGTGGCGAGGCGGATCGGGGCGTGGACGGGGCTGCTGCGGTGCCTGTCCCTCCGGGGCCGGGCGCTGGTGTTGAACCAGCTGATCCTGTCCATGCTCTGGTACCGCTTCAATACCCTCCCCGTGCCCCCCGAGGTTCTTGCCAGGCTCCAGAGACGGGCGCTGGGGTTCTTCTGGCCAAGACGGCACTGGGTCTCTGCACGGGTGCTGACCCTCCCCTTGCGGGAGGGGGGGCAGGGCCTGGTGTGCCTCCGCAGCCAGGTCCTGACGTTCCGCCTCCAGGCCCTGCAGAGACTGCTGTACAGTGACGGTAGCCACGCGGCGTGGAGCCTGTTGGGGCGCGCCTTCCTCCGCCGCCTCCGGGGGCTCCGATACGACCGGCAGCTCTTCTTCCTGCGCGGCCTGGAGCTCGTGCGGGTGGCGGGGGAGCTGCCGGCCTTTTACCGAGACCTCCTCAAGGCCTGGGGGCTGATCTCCGCCTCCAGGTCTCCGTCGCGGGTGGCCAAGGACGGCGACCTGCTGGCCGAGCCGCTGTTCTTTAACCCGCAGCTGGCGGTCCCGGCGGCAGCCTCGCCAGAGGCCTCCCTGAGGATGGCCCGGGTGGGCGTCACCCGGCTCGGAGACCTCCTGGACTACGACGAGCGAGGATGGCTGGGCCCCGCGGCGCTGGCCCGGCGCACGGGCCTGACCATAGGGCGTGCAACTTGCTCGCGCCTAGTCCGGGAGGTGAAAGCTGCGCTGCCCGCAGACGCCCTTGCCTACGTCGAGCGAGTCCTGCGAGAGGGCGGTCCCCGCCCTCCCGAATCCCCCAGCCCGGCGGAGTTCCTGATAGGGCCCGCCCAGCGGCCGGCCCCGAGGCACTCCGCCCCTCACCACCTCTGCAGGCTGGGGGACACCCCGCCGGTCCGCTTCTCGACGGCCCACCGGCGCCAGCTCTACACGCTCGTCCGCAGGACGCTCCACCACGCCGCCCTCGCGTCCCGCCAAGACACCCAATGGCGGGACTACTTTGGCGAGGGCGTGGCCGACGGTCCCCGGTGGCTCAGCGTCTACTCGGAGCTCGTCCCGAGAGCCGCCGGGGACCTAGGCTGGCGGCTCCTTCACGGGGCCGCCGCGACGGGCGTGTATCTGGCGCGGATTGACACCATCTCCGACCGATGCCCGTTTTGTGACGAGAGGGAGACCCTGGCGCACCTGGTCCTCGAGTGCGCCAGGCTGCAGCCCCTGCACCTCCTCCTCCAGAACCTGCTCCTCAAGTTCTGGCTGCACTATTCCCCGCACCTGTTTATTTACGCACTCCCCATCCGTCGCCCCACCCGGGCCCGGGACCGACTGGTCAACCTCCTCCTGGCTCTGGCCAAGCTCGTCATCTGGCTATCCAGGAAGGAGGCTCTGGCCGGGAAGGCTCCCGGGCACCTCGGGGCGTTTTTCCTCGGTGTCCTGCGCGCCCGCCTCCGAGCGGAGCACCACTGGGCGGTAGCCGCCGGCAAGCTGAAGCAGTTTGCGGGCCGGTGGGCGCTGTCCGGGGTGCTCTGCTCCCTGTCCCCCGGGGGAGCACTCGTTTTGAACCTTTGACCCCCCACGTGCACACCCTGTTTTTCTTTCAGTTGTCCCCCGCAATGTTTTATTTTCTGAAACCGGGAGCCCAGCCGCCAAGAAACCAACAGCGGCGGAGCCCGGACAATCTTTTTTCAGCTTCGGCTGAGGACTAACCGCCCGTCCGGCAACCAGCCGGTGCCGCCAGTCAAATCGGCCGCCGCAACCGGGGCGGCCCCCAGCTACTAACAGGTAAGAGTAACTAACAATAGTCCCGGCCGGAGCTCCCACGTTAACCGCTCCCAACGCAACCGAGCAGAAGTTTTCCAAGTCCCACGGCGGACACCAGGTCCTCCCGGTTCCCCGTCAGGAGAGCCCCGCCACTCCTGGGGAAGCAAGCACCGCTGCCTGCCCGACCTCCGAGCCCATCACCGGGGGGGGGGGGGCGGGAGCCGGAATCGCGGGCCAGAGCCTGGAACTCTCGCACGGCCAGGCCCGCCGGATCGGGGCACGCTGCCTCCACGCTCGGTTGACAAGGCAGCGCGGCACGGTTCTTTTGCCCCGGAGGTTCCTCTGAACGACTTTCTGGAACCGAACATGGGCATTTAGGGTCCTGAAAACCGAGTCCCCCAAAATCTCCGCGAACCTTTCCTGGCAATATTGTAGATGCGGCACCCGGCCCAGCCACCGGGGCCAACCGCCGAAAGTGTCCGCCTTCCTGGAGCGAAGGCCCGGGCAAGGCCCGTTTGAAAAACCTCATACGGACTTCCGGAGCGCGAGCCCGGGAGCCAGGTCGACCCAGGGCCAACCTCCCGGGCCCCAGAGAGGCACGTCTCCGCCGCGGAAGCCGCCTGATGCCCGCGCCGAAGGCCCCCGGGCCCGCCCGGCCTCCGGGCAGGGCACCGGGGAGAAGTAGGAATCGTGGCCGGGCTCCTGGAACTCCTGCCCGGCCTGCCCCGCGGAAGCACGCCGGGTTCTCCCGCCGCGCCGTGCAGGTTCTTCCGCCCCTCGCCGGGGTAGCCGGGCTCCAACCGCTGGGCCCCGCAGCCTGGAAGGGCCCCTGCGAGTCGCCCCCCGGCCTGCACGCCCGCCGTGCAGTCGACCGGGTCGAAGCCGGAATCGCGGCCGGGTTCCTGGAACTCTCGCCCGGCCTGCCCGCCCGGCCCGCCCCCCGGGCCGGAGCTCCAGTCGACTTGGAGCCAAACTCGGTTTTGACCCCCTCCTGCAGCACGGTCCGGCCCCGGAGGTTCCTCCGTCCGACCTCCTGGAACCCAAGATGGGCATCTAGGGTCCCGAAATCCGTGTCCCCGAAAATCTCCGCGAACCTTTCCTGGCAATATTGTAGATGCGGCACCCGGCCCAGCCACCGGGGGCAACCGCCGAAAGTGTCCGCCCTCCTGGAGCGAAGGCCCGGGCAAGGCCCGTTTCAAAAACCTCATACGGACTTCCGGAGCCCGAGCCCCGGCGCCAGGTCGACCCAGGGCCGACCTCCCGGGCCCCAGAGAGGCTCGTCTCCGCCGCGGAAGCCGCCCGCCGCCCGCGGCGAAGGCCCCCGGGCCCGCCCGGCCTCCGGGCAGGGCACCGGGGAGAAGTAGGAATCGTGGCCGGGCTCCTGGAACTCCTGCCCGGCCTGCCCCGCGGAAGCATGCCGGGTTCTCCGGCCGCGCCGTGCAGGTTCTTCCGCCCCTCGCCGGGGTAGCCGGGCTCCAACCGCTGGGCCCCGCTGCCTGGAAGGGGCCCTGCGAGTCGCCGCCGGCCTGCACGCCCGCCGTGCAGTCGACCGGGTCGAAGCCGGAATCGCGGCCGGGTTCCTGGAACTCTCGCCCGGCCTGCCCGCCCGGCCCGCCCCCCGGGCCGGAGCGCCAGTCGACATGGAGCCAAACTCGGTTTTGACCCCCTCCTGCAGCACGGTCCGGCCCCGGAGGTTCGTCCGTCCGACCTCCTGGAACCCAAGATGGGCATCTAGGGTCCCGAAATCCGTGTCCCCGAAAATCTCCGCGAACCTTTCCTGGCAATATTGTAGATGCGGCACCCGGCCCAGCCACCGGGGGCAACCGCCGAAAGTGTCCGCCCTCCTGGAGCGAAGGCCCGGGCAAGGCCCGTTTCAAAAACCTCATACGGACTTCCGGAGCGCGAGCCCGGGCGCCAGGTCGACCCAGGGCCAACCTCCCGGGCCCCAGAGAGGCACGTCTCCGCCGCGGAAGCCGCCTGATGCCCGCGCCGAAGGCCCCCGGGCCCGCCCGGCCTCCGGGCAGGGCACCGGGGAGAAGTAGGAATCGTGGCCGGGCTCCTGGAACTCCTGCCCGACCTGCCCCGCGGAAGCATGCCGGGTTCTCCCGCCGCGCCGTGCAGGTTCTTCCGCCCCTCGCCGGGGTAGCCGGGCTCCAACCGCTGGGCCCCGCTGCCTGGAAGGGGCCCTGCGAGTCGCCGCCGGCCTGCACGCCCGCCGTGCAGTCGACCGGGTCGAAGCCGGAATCGCGGCCGGGTTCCTGGAACTCTCGCCCGGCCTGCCCGCCCGGCCCGCCCCCCGGGCCGGAGCGCCAGTCGACATGGAGCCAAACTCGGTTTTGACCCCCTCCTGCAGCACGGTCCGGCCCCGGAGGTTCGTCCGTCCGACCTCCTGGAACCCAAGATGGGCATCTAGGGTCCCGAAAGCCGTGTCCCCGAAAATCTCCGCGAACCTTTCCTGGCAATATTGTAGATGCGGCACCCGGCCCAGCCACCGGGGGCAACCGCCGAAAGTGTCCGCCCTCCTGGAGCGAAGGCCCGGGCAAGGCCCGTTTCAAAAACCTCATACGGACTTCCGGAGCCCGAGCCCCGGCGCCAGGTCGACCCAGGGCCGACCTCCCGGGCCCCAGAGAGGCTCGTCTCCGCCGCGGAAGCCGCCCGCCGCCCGCGGCGAAGGCCCCCGGGCCCGCCCGGCCTCCGGGCAGGGCACCGGGGAGAAGTAGGAATCGCGGCCGGGCTCCTGGAACTCTCGCCCGGCCAAGCCGCTCGGCCCGCCCCTGGGCCGGAGCTCCAGTCGACATGGAGCCAAACTCGCGGTTGAACCTCTCCTGCAGCACGGTCCGGCCCCGGAGGTTCCTCCGTCCGAGCTCCTGGAACCCAAGATGGGCATCTAGGGTCCCGAAACCCGTGTCCTCGAAAATCTCCGCGAACCTTTCCTGGCAATATTGCAGATGCGGCACCCGGCCCAGCCACCGGGACGAACCGCCGAAAGTGTCCGGCCTCCTGGAGCGAAGGCCCGGGCAAGGCCCGTTTGAAAAACCTCATACGGACTTCCAGGGCCGGAGCCCCGGCGCCAGGTCGACCGCGGGCCTCCCTCCCGGGGCCCAGCACGGCTCGTCTCCCCCGCGGGAGCAGCCCGCCGCCCTCGCCGAAGGCCCCCGGACCTGCCCGGCCTCCGGGCAGGGCACCGGGGAGAAGCCGGAATCGCGGCCGGGCTCCTGGAACTCTCGCCCGGCCAAGCCGCTCGGCCCGCCCCTGGGCCGGAGCTCCAGTCGACATGGAGCCAAACTCGCGGTTGAACCTCTCCTGCAGCACGGTCCGGCCCCGGAGGTTCCTCCGTCCGAGCTCCTGGAACCCAAGATGGGCATCTAGGGTCCCGAAACCCGTGTCCCCGAAAATCTCCGCGGACCTTTCCTGGCAATATTGTAGATGCGGCACCCGGCCCAGCCGCCGGGAGCAACCGCCGAAAGTGTCCGGCCTCCTGGAGCGAAGGCCCGGGCACGGCCCGTTTGAAAATCCTCATACGGACTTCCAGGGCCGGAGCTCGGGAGCCAGGTCGACCCCGGGCCTCCCTCCCGGGCGTTAGGGCGGCTCGTCTCCCCCGCGGGAGCAGCCCGCTGCCCGCGCCGAAGGCCCCCGGACCCGCCCGGCCTCCGGGCAGGGCACCGGGGAGAAGCCGGAATCGCGGCCGGGCTCCTGGAACTCTCGCCCGGCCAGGCCGCCCGGCCCGCCCCCCGGGCCGGAGCTCCAGTCGACATGGAGCCAAACTCGGGGCTGAACCTCTCCTGCAGCACGGTCCGGCCCCGGAGGTTCCTCCGTCCGGCCTCCTGGAACCCAAGATGGGCATCTAGGGTCCCGAAACCCGTGTCCTCGAAAATCTCCGCGAACCTTTCCTGGCAATATTGTAGATGCGGCACCCGGCCCAGCCGCCGGGGGCAACCGCCGAAAGTGTCCGCCCTCCTGGAGCGAAGACCCGGGCAAGGCCCGTTTGAAAAACCTCATACGGACTTCCGGAGCCCGAGCCCCGGCGCCAGGTCGACCCAGGGCCCACCTCCCGGGCCCCAGAGAGGCTCGTCTCCGCCGCGGAAGCCGCCTGCCGCCCGCGCCGAAGGCCTCCGGGCAGGGCACCGGGGAGAAGCCGGAATCGCGGGCGGGCTCCTGGAACTCTCGCCGGGCAGGCCGCCCGGCCCGCCCCGGGGCCGGAGCTCCAGTCGACATGGAGCCAAAATCGGTTTTGACCCCCTCCTTCGGCACGGTCCGGCCCCGGAGGTTCCTCCGTCCGAGCTCCTGGAACCCAAGATGGGCATCTAGGGTCCCGAAACCCGTATCCTCGAAAATCTCCGCGGACCTTTCCTGGCAATATTGTAGATGCGGCACCCGGCCCAGCCGCCGGGAGCAACCGCCGAAAGTGTGCGGCCTCCTGGAGCGAAGGCCCGGGCACGGCCCGTTTGAAAATCCTCATACGGACTTCCAGGGCCGGAGCTCGGGAGCCAGGTCGACCCCGGGCCTCCCTCCCGGGCGTTAGGGCGGCTCGTCTCCCCCGCGGGAGCCGCCCGCTGCCCGCGCCGAAGGCCCCCGGACCCGCCCGGCCTCCGGGCAGGGCACCGGGGAGAAGTCGGAATCGCGGCCGGGCTCCTGGAACTCTCGCCCGGCCAGGCCGCCCGGCCCGCCCCCCGGGCCGGAGCTCCAGTCGACATGGAGCCAAACTCGGGGTTGAACCCCTCCTGCAGCACGGTCCGGCCCCGGAGGTTCCTCCGTCCGCCCGCCTGGAACCCAAGATGGGCATCTAGGGTCCCGAAAGCCGTGTCCCCGAAAATCTCCGCGGACCTTTCCCGGCAATATTGTAGATGCGGCACCCGGCCCAGCCACCGGGACGAACCGCCGAAAGTGTCCGCCCTCCTGGAGCGAAGGCCCGGGCAAGGCCCGTTTGAAAAACCTCATACGGACTTCCGGAGCCCGAGCCCCGGCGCCAGGTCGACCCAGGGCCAACCTCCCGGGCCCCAGAGAGGCTCGTCTCCCCCGCGGGAGCAGCCCGCCGCCCGCGCCGAAGGCCCCCGGACCTGCCCGGCCTCCGGGCAGGGCACCGGGGAGAAGCCGGAATCGCGGCCGGGTTCCTGGAACTCTCGCCCGGCCCGCCCCTGGGCCGGAGCTCCAGTCGACATGGAGCCAAACCCGGGGTTGAGCCCCTCCTGCAGCACGGTCCAGTCCCGGAGGTACCCCTGCCCGCCCTCCTGGAACCGAAGATGGGCATCTAGGGTCCCGAAAACCGTGTCCCCGAAAATCTCCGCGGACCTTTCCTGGCAATGTTGTAGATGCGGCACCCGGCCCAGCCACCGGGGGCAACCGCCGAAAGTGTCCGCCCTCCTGGAGCGAAGGCCCGGGCACGGGCCGTTTGAAAAACCTCATCGGGACTTCCAGGGCCGGAGCCCCGGCGCCAGGTCGACCCCGGGCCTCCCTCCCGGGGCCCAGCACGGCTCGTCTCCCCCGCGGGAGCATCCCGCCGCCCGCGCCGAAGGCCCCCGGACCTGCCCGGCCTCCGGGCAGGGCACCGGGGAGAAGTCGGAATCGCGGCCGGGCTCCTGGAACTCCCGCCCGGCCTGCCCCGCGGAGTCCTGCCCGGGCTCCCGCCGCCTTGGCCCGGGACGACCACCCCTCGGCGGGGTGCCTGGGCTCCGACCCCGGAGGCCCGGGTCCCTGCCGGGGCCCTTGGACCCGCCCCCGGGCTGCCCTTCCACGGAGCCCTTGACCGGGACGAGATCGGAATTGTGGCCGAGCTCCTGGAACTCTCGCCCGGCCTGACCGCCTTCTCCGGCCCTTTTCCGGTTTTCCCCGTTGACCTGGCTCCAAACTCGGGTTTGGCCCCTCAGCACGGCAGGGTTCTGCCCCGAAGATCCCTCTGACCGGCTTTCTGGAACCGAACATGGGCATTGAGGGTCCTTAAAAACGTGTTCTCGAAAATCTCCGCGAACGTTTCTTGGCTATATTGTAGATGCGGCACCCGGCCCAGCCACCGGGACGAACCGCCGAAAGTGTCCGCCCTCCTGGATCGAAGGCCCGGGCAAGGCCCGTTTCAAAAACCTCATACGGACTTCCGTGGGGGGGGGCGGGCACCAGGTCAACCCCACGTATGCCTATGGGGATTTTCGCTCCCCAGGTCAACCCCATGGATGCCTATGGGGATTTTCGCTCCCCAGGTCAACCCCATGGATGCCTATGGGCTTTTTCGGTCCCCAGCTCCACCCCAAGTATTCCTAGGGGCTTTTCCGCTCCCCAGCTCCACCCCATTTATTCCTATGGGGATTTTCAGTCCCCAGGTCAACCCCAAGTATTCCTAGGGGCTTTTTCGCTCCCCAGCTCCCCCCCCATGTATTCCTAAGGGCTTTTTCGGTCCCCAGCTCCACCCCAAGTATTCCTAGGGGTTTTTTCGCTCCCCAGCTCCACCCCATGTATTCCTAGGGGCTTTTCCGCTCCCCAGCTCCCCCCCCATGTATTCCTAAGGGCTTTTTCGGTCCCCAGCTCCACCCCAAGTATTCCTAGGG